>NC_064621.1:335556788-335858842 GCF_023898315.1 Schistocerca nitens
AAACATTCACCTTTGGACTGCGCACATTATGGCGATTCACTACTACACTGACAAAAAAGGTCGCTTCGTCGGAAAAAGCAAATCGTCTGAGATAACCATCATCGTCCTCAATATGTGATAGCATTTCGACCGCAAATCATATCGACATGTACTGTCATTGGGCAACAAGGCCTGAACGATTTCCACTTTGCCTGCACGAAACAATAAACGTTTATGTAAAATGTCATGGAGAGAGCTTTTTGGAATCTGTAATTCACGTGAGACCCTGCGCACCGATTTCTTCGGACTTCGCAGAAAAGACTGCCTTACTGCTTCCATCCTGTCTGCTGAGGTTCTTGGTCGACCAGACCTCGGAAGGTCAGCAACCGATCCTGTGTTCTCGAACCTCTCTTACCAGGCTTTAATGCTCTTCACATCAGGTGGATTCCTTCCAAATGTTGTCTGGAAATGTCTCCGCACTGTGGTTGGTGATCGTGTCTCATGGTACCACAGGACACACTGTGCCTTCTCCTGATTGGTTAACATGGCTTCTTGGGCACTGCACCTCATCCACTACTTACGTACTGCGAACCTAAAACAGAAAAAAAAACTTTGATAGTTGTAAAAAATTCGACACAAGTTTCATATTTGTATCTTACTTCTAGCCTGAGTTATCAATTTATGTAATCAGGGAAAGACTTTTCGGACACCCTGTACATCCTCTTTATTGTACTTAATTCCCTGTTTTGTCATTTAACGGCAGCCCTGGATGCCCACTATCAAATCCTGACCACTCGACCTCCTGCACACTGCCGCCACGAGGCATATTTAACAACGTTCTTCCCCCTTCCGTGCCATTTTACACATTAACATCGGTTGCAGAAGTCCCTCGTAAACTTCCCCCAACTTTACAAATGGTGTCAGAAGTGGGATGTAACAATTATATCACCCCTTACCGGCACGAACTCTTTCATGACACGTAGTTGTAACTTCGCAACGCTCTTTAAAAAGAAATCAAATATAACTGCAATAACTCTGGCGTAAATATATATCGGCCTGTCCATGACGAATATAAAGCAATGATTGACTAAATTTGTCATTTTCTTGTTTCTGCACAACAGAGGATAGTGGATTTTGCGTCTTTTAGTCCATTGTTCCGCGCTTCCACGCATGCACACGACTTTCGAGTACTGCATTCACCGGAATTCGGAACTGGGTGGCGGCTGGGAATCTTTGCCGACTTCATGAAACAATTTTTTCCCAACATTACACTGTTTGTAATTTTAAAAAAAACTGCGCCTAGATGGATCCAACCCACCCACTGCGAAATGACTGGGAATGTTGCACATCATCAGCTATGCCAGTGATTACTTTTGCTCAGTCGGCCGCTCACTCGCGGGTTAGGTAGTGATGTGCTCATCGGCTGGTACAGATTGGGCCAAATAAAAGTGTCCTAGAGAACAGAGTCCCCGGGTACAAAGACACACAGCAGGGAAAATGGAATACAGTACTAACCTGACTACAGCAGATGGTGACAGTGGCCACCATTCATCTCTTGGTAATTTTGGCTCCTGGTCAGAAAGTTGCTGGAGGTAGACCTAAGCTGAACTCCTGGAATTGCTGCAAACTCATCCGAGCTGTTCTGCTATAGTTCTTGAAGACTATGAGGGTCGTTGCAATACACCTTAGACTTGAGGGCTCCCCAAACAAGGTAACTGCGCACTGACAGATCAGGTGACTTGGCTGGCCAGCTAGGAGCGCGACCGGATTGACCTCTGCTAATAACTCTGTCAAAGGTGAACATTGCGTAAATGTGCTTCAAGGTTCGGCCGGCCGTTTTGGCAGTTGCTCCATCGTGTTGGAAGTAAGTTGACGTGGCTATATGCGTACATTTGCTTCCAGTCGTATCCACTCGGCCGGGCCACTTTTATTTGCCCCATCCTCTCTAATGGGGCCCCTAATGGCCAGTGCGACAGCGGGTAGCGTCACTAGAGCATCATCTGGACATCCACCATATCCAGGTGACACGTTTGACAGTAGACTGCCCAGCTGGCTGCATCGTGGAACTGTGATAGGATGAGTGGCCATACCGTTGTAATGCGCATCACACCGTTCGTGCAGATATCACCATTGTGTGTTGTTTGCGGCAGTGCATACAGGAAGGCAGGACTTGCGACACGAACCACAAGGAGGGAGGACCGAAGAATTGTCTGCTACGAGCGAGCAGTTCTCAAAGTAATGATAGGGGCGTTCATCAGGCTGTCCCACGTACTATGCAGCGTCGTGTAATTGCTAATACCACAGGCAGGCAGCTGCGTGACTCAGGACTCGCCGCACGCCAACCATTACGACGCCTGTCAATCACACCCCTGCAGCGCAACGCCCGACTTGGGTCGAGACTCGCTTCTGTCTTGGAGATAACCACTGGGGTCCGTGTCTGGAGGCGCATTGGAGGGCGCCACGAAGAGCGATTTGTGGTCTCCCATCACACGTCCCACCAGCCTGGTGTGAAGCTGTGGGAAGCGATAGCATATGGTGACCATTCTCCGTTAGTGTCGCTAACGGGCTCCTCGACAGCCTCGCGGTATTTACATGCCATGCAACATCTGTTGTTCGCGAACGCCGACTCTCACGCCGTATTTCAGCAAGACTACTTTCGTCCTCATACCGCTACCATCTTCCGAACGTGCCTTGCAGCCGTAAATACTCTGGCATTGCCAATAGCATCGCCCGATTTCTCCCCGACCGAGAATGCATGGGGTGCGATGGAGCGTGTCATGAGGACTCCATCTCCACCCACCAAGTGTTGCATCTGAGCGCTCAGGTGCAAGCGGCAGGAGATGGAGTATCAGAGACCTGTGCAACACAATACTCCACGTCTTAATGCCTGTACTCACAACCATAGAGTCCCGACGCTATGACGCTATACTGGCATGTACGTTTTTGTGGCTGCGTAGCACAATGCATGTTGGTCCTTTCATGTTTATAGTGCAAGTATTTCCTAGATGTTGTACCATCTACTGCCTGCCTTGGTGCAGCTCTGTTGACGACGATCAGTGTATTAATAAAAGTATTCCTCCAATCCTCCTCGCTTGTCACCCTCCTCCCATCAGCCAGTAACAGTTTGAAATTGATTCTTTCCTAGCTTCGCATATGAAATCTAAAATTTTAGACATTCACTCTATTTGACTGGACCGTTAAAAACTTGCGTTTGGTCTGTTATATTTCCACCTGTAATTGTGACAGAACAAGCATTCAGTCGAGGAGTTTCTAGGTCTACATCTGGCCCATATCTACACTGTGCAAACCACTGCGAAGTGCACGGCAGAGGGTATTTCCCATGTTACCAGTTATTAGGGCCTCTTCCCGTTCCATTCACCTATGCATCCGGGAAGAACTACTGCTTAAATACCTATGTGCCCAATGTAATTAGACAAATACTGTCCGTGCGATCCACTCGGGAGCGATATTTAGGAGGTTGTTATGTATACGTAGATTCTTCACCTAAAGCTGGTTCTTAAAACTTCGTTAAGTAGGATTTCACGGAATAGTTTGCGTCTCCCTTCAAGCGTCTACCAGTTCAGTTTTTTAAAACGTCTCTGTATCTTTTTTTAATTTTTTTGTTTATTTATCAGGTTCCATGGGATCATACGAGCCAAAGCTACTTGGTCATGGAACGAGTAAGTACATAGTTTACAGAAAGCTTGTTAAAAGATTTGCAAGCCAAATAATTAAAGCATTAATAAAACACGAAAAAATCATGAGAATGTTTGCGAATAAATAACAAATAACGGAGGAAATTCCTCAGCTACTGCGATGAACCCCTGTACAGAATATAAGGTTGTGTGTCACAAGGGAACTTTTAGCTTGGACTTGAATATTTGGGGCTTATCACTTAGTTTCTTTCCAGATCTGGTGGAAATCTGTTGAAAGCAAAAGGTTAAGTAAAGTCGTATGGCATGAATCGCTGGAAGACCCGGAGGTGCAGATTCAGCCGACTAATTAGAAAGGATTTTGTCCTTCGCGATGCGTGACAGCTGTGTGTGGAAGTGTGTGCGTTAAGTGTAAATGACTGTAATGTTTAGTGTATAGTGTAATGTCGTGATCTTGTTGAAGATGATGAGAGAAGATAGAGGGTGCTCTTCGAGAAAAGTAGGTTAGGTGCCGACCACGGGTTTCACCAAGGAGGCCGCCAAATTTAACGTCCACTTCCGACGGACGGATAACCAACAAAAGTGTTGCACGCCCTCAAATCACGAGACACTACGTGTAGGTTTGGAACTGAATCCCGAACACTGACGCAAAGACAGGTAATCAGGGACTTCACGCCACACCTCTCCTGTCCCATCTGTCGCAAAGGCAAACGGAAAATTGTTTGTTTGTGAAAATGTTACATACTTTCCCTAGGCGTTCTATACAATGTACCATCTATGCGAACGTGCCTTTATTAATTAATAGGCATTTGAAACTGAAAGAAGAAAACTACGAAATAAAGCATAGTATATTCTTACCGGAAAACAAATAAAGCAGAACTGAGATTGAAGTACTTGGTACAATAAATACTCACTTTTCTTCTTCACAAAAAAACACTTTACATTTTGACAATTTGATCTTGTACATACTCTACTGGCCATAAAAATTACTACACCAAGAAGAAATGCAGATAATAGTATTCATTGGACAAATATATTATACTAGAACTCACATATGATTACATTTTCACGCAATTTGGGTGCATAGATCCTGAGAAATCAGTACCCAGAACAACCTCCTCTGGCCGTAATAACGGCCTTGATACGCCTGGGCCTTGAGTCAAACAGACGTTTACAGGTACAGTTGCCCACGCAGCTTCAACACGATACCACAGTTCATCAAGAGTAGTGACTGGAGTATTGTGACGAGCCAGTTGCTCGGCCACCATTGACCAGACGTTTTCAATTGGTGAGAGATTTGGAGAATGTGGTGGCCAGGGCAGCAGTCGAACATTTTCTGTATCCAGAAAGGCCCGTACAGGACTTGCAACATGCGGTCGTACATTATCCTGCTGAAATGTAGGGTTTCGCAGGGATCGAATGAAGGGTAGAACCACGGGTCGTAACACATCTGAAATGTAACGTCCACTGTTCAAAGTGCTGTCAGTGCGAACAAGAGGTGACCGTGACGTGTAACCAATGCCAACCCATACCATCAGGCCGGGTGATACGCCAGTATGGCGATGACGAATACACGCTTCCAATGTGCGTTCACCGCGATGTCGTCAAACAAGGATGCGACCATCATGATGCTGTAAACAGAACCTGGATTCATCCAAAAAAAATGACGTTTTGCCATTCGTGCACCCAGGTTCGTCGTTGAGTACAACTTCGCAGGCGCTCCTGTCTGTGATGCAGCGTCAAGGGTAACCGCAGCCATTGTCTCCAAGCTGATAGTCCATGCTGCTGCAAACGTCGTCGAACTATTCGTGCAGATGGTTATTGTCTTGCAAACGTCCCCATCTGTTGACTCAGGGATCGAGACGTGGCTGCACGATCCATTACAGCCATGCGGATAAGATGCCTGCCATCTCGACTGCTAGTGATACGAGGCCGTTGGGATCGAGCACGGCGTTCCGTATTACCCTCCTGAACTCACCGATTCCATATTCTGCTAACAGTCATTGGATCTCGACCAACGCGGGCAGCAATGTCGCGATACGATAAGCCGCAATCGCGATAGGCTACAATCCGACCTTTATCGACGTCGGAAACGTGATGGTAAGCATTTCTCCTCCTTACACGAGGCATCACAACAACGTTTCACCAGGCAACGCTGGTCAACTGCTGTTTGTGTATGAGAAATCGGTTGGGAACTTTCTTCATGTCAGCACGTTTTAGGTGTCGCCACGGGCGCCAACCTTGTGTGAATGCTCTGAAAAGCTAATCATTTGCATATCACAGCATCTGCTTCCTGTCGGTGAAATTTCGCGTCTGTAACACGTCATATTCGTGGTGTAGCAATTTTAATGGCCAGTAGTGTACATTTCATGACTTAAAGAAAAATGTGAACATAATATTGCTACCGATAAAACACAAAGCAGAACTGGCATCGCGCACTTGTTGCAGCAGGGAAGGCTAGAGTGACATTCTGAATTGCACGTAGTTTTCTTTTTCACACAAAAGCACTTCATATTTTGTCATTTCCTGTTGCACATACACCGAATCCTTGGCTGCTTCCGGTGGACTGAGAAGTAACTGCAGATCGGAGAGGTATTTCGTGGTCAGGAACGTTTTCAATTCTCATTAAATTCTTTGGACATAGAGTGACCTCTGATCTTGCGTAGAGCTGCTTCAAGATACCTTTTGCAGTTCCAAATTGGTAAAAGCGATCTTCTGTCACGTTCATAACAACTGTCAACAGACGGTGTGTCGCCCACCCTTTGCCAACGTTGGGAATCGGAACTCGTACAGTGGTACCCAAAGACACACAAGGAGCGTTTTTGTCAGTATCCCTTTTCATTCTTTTGGCCTGAATCTGAAGATTCAGTTTCATTCCATGTTACTTTGGATAGATTTCTCAGTACTGAAGCAAACGCAGTGCAAAATGATAACCCCATAACCTACTTTGTCGGTGTCATCGTCTTCAGGAGAGAGAATGTGGCATAACTTCGCGGAGAAATTTCATGAAAACAAAATGCACTAGCTTGATTCACTTATGGAAAGCTTTCGTAGTGTGGAGCAGTGAGAATAGGAGAGATCCAAGTTCCATATTACTAGAAGAGGCAGCAAAACAAACAAATCATAAGTGGATCGAAAAGGGGCGGGTCTTCACGGCCCCTCCCCATACCTCCAAAATGTAAAAGCACTGTACCAAGCTTTTTACTCGCGGCTTCGCTCGCGTACACACATGTCAGATATGTTTCACGCACACGTACCACATTTCACACGTATTTGTACACATACTTCACTTGTATCGCTAGCGAATGTCGCCCTACAATTTCATTTTCACGCAGCTCAATGTTTATGACGTCGATATCCTGAACTATGTGTTGCAACAATGACGTAATTTTGCAGGTACATCCAGTGTATGTGAATGTTGTCTGCGCAATTTATTGTGAATAGAGTTAATAGTAAAGAGGAGATAAAAATCATACATGATGCAGCAGTTTTTCATACATCTCAGTGGTTGTGACGTCACATCTTCAGAACTATGCATCATCCAGCGATATCATTTTGCTGGTACATTCAGTGGTACTTGTGAATAATGTCAGTAAAATGTGTCACGAATACAGTTAGTAGTAAAGAAGTAATAAACTGAAACGTCCTGCTTTATTCAGCAGTTTTACTGCATGGGCATGCGAAAATACAGTCAGCGATAGTATTTGTTTCTCTCATCACTTTGCGGGGATTGCTATCGAGAAGAAGTTCCTTAAGGATTTGATATTATGTGTAAAGTTTGTTGAAGGTCACTAAGTGCTCTCATTCTCATACAGAAAGAATAAGACATGAGTATTCACACGTCAATGGCTACACTCCTTTTCGACCCCCACCCCTTCGATATGAAGAAGTCTATGTGTTAATTCAGAGGTGCATTCCAAATTTCATCCAAATCCGTCCAGCCATTTCAGCATAAAGGACAAAATACATACTAACTCTCTCTCTCTAACAAACACTCACATACTTTCGCGTTTATAATATATATAAAATGTTATGTTTTATTGTTATTGTTATTATTATTACTATTAAAATGGTAGGCATGTGTGGCAGGAAATTTTTGGCCTGGGGAGGGTAACTACTTTCCGATGTATTTTTTGCTAAAACAGAGGAATATGTCACGCTCAAATTCATTTGCATGATTTTTAAGTGGGGGCGTGATCCACCTAATAAGAAGTGACCATGTAGGACGCAAGTGACTGCAAATAGCTTCGGTACCTCACCTAGAGACCGCGGCGCTACAGTTCAGACCAAAATGTAAGAGGTCGTAAGGTGACCGCTGTTGCTGGAGGAAACGTTGACATTGATTTGTTCTGGTTTATACATATTTTTTAGTTGGTTCTCAGTGTATGATAGTTGGCTCTGAGCACCATGGGACTTAACATCGGAGGTCATCTGTCGCCTAGAGCTTATAACTACTTAAACCTAACTAACCTAAGGACATCACACACAGCCATGCTCGAGACAGGATTCGAACCTGCGACCGTAGCAGTCGCGCGGTTCCGTACTGAAGTGCCTAGAGCCGCTCTGCCACCGCGGCCGGCTATATCATAGTTGGATAAGCTTGTAAATACTGGGTTGGCTTGTGACTGCCACTGCTTCATTTCAACAGATTACCACCATAATATCAAATGGTTCAAATGGCTCTGAGCACTATGGGACTTAACATCTGAGGTCATCAGTCCCCTAGAACTTAGAACTACTTAAACCTAACTAACCTAAGGACATCACACACATCCATGCCCGAGGCAGGATTGGAACCTGCGACCGTAGCAGTCGCGCGGTTCCGGACTGACGCGCCAAGAACCGCTCGGCCACCGCGGCCGGCACCATAATATCAAAACCTTAAAAGAGGGACAGGGACAATGGATAACTGTGACCCCTCCCTCCAATAGAAGTGAACTCTAGGTCCACGCCCGAAACAAATGGATTTTCGAAAAGTAATCTTTGGTGAAAGACATGACTGTGGTCCTAAATAAAACGATAGAGAGACGAACAGTACCTACAGCCAGGCAAATGGATCGTATGGCGCAAGGAGTTTCTTGCAAAAATAAGAAAAGACCTAGAACGAAGACCTCACAGAACGTACACAAATTACATTAGAAAATACACGGGAGTATCATGGTTGTTTATACCCGAACACTGAAACGTATGGTTATAGTTCAGCCTAGGGTAATGCCTTACGCAACAGTGTATGTGAAATAGCTGACTATAAATTTATTCTCACCTCTGGTTATTCAAAGTTAAATACAACCTAATCCAGATTTTATAGATTCTTTATAGACAACTTAGTTACCGTTTCTTGAGCTCTTGGTACGACCCTTGAAAATAAATCTAAATCTAATGAGGGTGGGGATGGGTTGTTTTGGCTGCTAATTATGATACACCCTGTATACAAATTTTGGCACTTTGTGCGCCTTATGAGCTCCTCTCAGCTTGGCGTTCCAAGCAGTGGCTTGTGTCGCTTTGGCATTAAACTGACCCTGCCTTGACGCACTCCAGTTTACAGTACTTCGCGTTCTGGCATTAAACTCTGTAATGGGACGGAGGGATCGGCAACACAAGGTGCGCGTGGAAGTTCAAGAGCTGTATTTCCATAAAGTCATAACTGCGTACTGTCTGAATTATGGCCCAAATTGTCGCGAGGATTCGAATGCTGGAGCTTATGTCTTACAAGTGTGTTTTTTTCTCCTTAAAATATGAGGTGAAGTTGGTGATGCTTCCTTCTCAGAACTTTAAATAGTACTAGAAGATATTTGTCTGGTGGATTACGTAGAACATGCAGTCTGAGGGAGTGGATGTTGGCTGAGATTTTCTATCATCTGTTCCCGAAATCGTAAAAATGTTCCAACAATTTTTCAGTTTCAAAAAAATTTTAGTGGAGAATTCTTCAACTATGAAAAAACAGAATGTGCACTCTCTCCCGGCAACTCATTAGCAGCACATGATTTCGAACATCGTTCCAGGCGCATCAAATGTTTCTGTAGTCTATTTTGTTTTGTTTCTTACTTTTCGAAAACTCATTTCACAAAAAAATTGACCGTTTTTACGGTTCCGTACCCCAACCGGTAGAGACGGAACCCTTACAGCATCACCCTGTCGTCAGTCTGTCTGTTCGAGAGTTAAGAACCCTTTTTCTCAAGAATGGGAAGATGTATCAAGTTGAAATTTATGTTGTCACATACTAAGGTCTATTGTCCCTTGGTAGCGTGAAAGCTTCTTACTCAAAGCAGTCATAAGACACGACCATTATGTAACATATTTCAATACTCGCAAACGCACTCACAAAACTCTATAGGGTACTTCCTGTTGACCTAGAATCATGAAATTTGGCAAGCAGCCAGGTTTCACAGTACACGTTTTATTTTATTTTATTTTATCGTATGGCTAGGGCCCCCCATCGGGCAGACCGTTCACCGGGCGCCGGTCTTTCAATTTGACGCCACTTCGGTCACCTGCAGTCGATACGGATGAAATTATGGTAATGAGGACAGCACAACACCCAGTCCCTGGGTGGAGAAAATTCCACGACCCACCCGGGAAACGATCCCGGGTCCTAGAGGATTGACAATCCGTCACGCTGACCATTCAGCTACCGCGGGAGGACACAGTACAAGTAGAGTACAAGACTCTAAAATTATTAATTTTTAAATATCTGACACGAAAGAAATGTTTTTTATCTGTCATCCGTCCGTCTAACTGTTCGTCTGTTAAGATCCTTTTTCTCAGGAAAGGGTAAACGTATCAAGTTGAAATTTGACACGTACTAAGATCTACGTTCCCTTGGCGGTGTATAATATTTAAGCTTCTAAGTCAATGAAACCAAAAGATGCGGCCATTTATGTCAAATATTTTGATATTCGTAACTTATAGAATACTTCCCACTAATCTTCTATCATGAAATTTTGAAATGTTAATTTGTACTTACATCTGGCGGGAAAAATGCTTTGTCATTTATTATCTGATTGTCTGTCTGTCATCTGCAAAGAGCCGTTTCTTTCCTCAGGAATTACGATGGCAAATGCGAAATTTTAAAATAAATTGAAACTTAAAACTTAAGGTAAAACACTATCGAAAGTCTTGGAATTCCAGGGGCAGATTCCTTGCTACTGCTGATATCGGCAATAGTCGTCGAGATTCTCAATCCCCACAACGTATGAACTACAATGAAGAGCCAAAGAAACTGGTACAGCTGCCTAATATCCTGTAGGGCTCTCGCGAGCGCGCAGAAGTGCCGCAACACGACGTGGCATGTACTCGACTAACATTTGAAGTACTGCTGGAGGGAAATGACACCATGACTCCTGCGGGGCTGTCCATAAATCCGTAAGAGCACGAGGGGGCGGACATCTCTTCCAAATACGAAGTTACAAGGCATCCCAGATATGCTTAATAATGTTCATGTCTGGGGAGTTTGGTGACCACGCACAAGTGTTAAAAGTCAGAACAGTGTTCCTGGATCCACTCTGTAGCAATTCTGGACGTGTGGGGGTGTCGCACTGTCCTGCTGGAATTGCCCAAGTCCATCGGAATGCGCAGTGCACATGAATGGATTCAGTTGATCAGAAAGAGTGCTTACGTACGTGTCACCTGTCTAGACGTATCATGGGTCTCATATCAATCCAACTGCACACTCGCCACGTCATTACAGAGCCTCCGTCGGCTTGAAGAGTCCCCTGCTGACATGCAGGGTCCATGGATTCATGAGGTTGTCTCTCTACTCGTACAACGTAGATACAATTTAAAACGAGATTCGTCCGACAAGCCAACATGTTGCCAGTCATCAACAGTCCAATGTCTTTGTTGACGGGCCCAGGCGAGGCGTAAAGCTTTGTATAGTGCAGTCATCGAGGGTACACGAGTGGACCTTCGGCTCCGAAAGCGCATATTAATGATGTTTCTTTGAATTGTTCGCACGTTGACATTTGTTGATGGCCCATCATTGAAATGTGCAGCAATTTGCAGAAGGGTGTCACTTCTGTCACGTTGAACGACTCTCTTCAGTGGTCGTTGGTCCCGTTCTTGTAGGATCTTTTACCGGCCGCAGCGATTTCGAAGATTTGATGTTTTACCAAAAAAAAAAAAAGGTTCAAATGGCTCTGAGCACTATGGGACTTAACATCGAAGGTCATCAGTCCCTAGAACTTAGAACTACTTAAACCTAACTAACCTAAGGACACCACATTCATCCATGCCCGAGGCAGAATTCGAACCTGCGACCGTAGCGGTCGCGCGGCTCCAGACTGAATAGCCTAGAGCCGCTCGGCCACACCGGCCAGCTTGATGTTTTACCAGAACCGGTGCACTCGTGAAATGGTCGTACGGGAAAATCCTCACTTCATCGCTATCTCGGAGATGCTGTGCCCCACCGCTGTACGCCGACTATAACAAAACGTTGAGACTCACTTAAATTTACATAACCTGCCATTGTAGCAGCAGTAACCGATCTAACAAGTATACCAAAAAAATGGTTCAAATGGCTCTGAGCACCATGGGACTTAACTTCTGAGGTCATCAGTCCCCTAGAACTTTTAAACCTAACTAACCTAAGGACATCACACACATCCATGCCCGAGGCAGAATTCGAACCTGCGACCGCAGCGGTCGCGCGGTGCCAGACTGTAGCGCCTAGAACCGCTCGGCCACTCCGGCCGGCAAGTGGACCAGATACTTATCTTATATAGGTGTTGCCGACCGCAGCGCCGTATTCTGCCCGTTTAGATATCTCTGTATTTGAATACGCATGCCTCTACCAGTTTCTGTGGCGCTTCAGTGTATCCCTACACATAATTAAGATTGTACGGAAAACGCACAGCACGAGTCGTATTCACACTTTCGTTAATTTTTGAACAAGTCTACTCGCAAATAACACTGTAATTGGATAAGCTTCTGGGTAGGTAGAGGCAAACAAATAAAATAAAACATTACAAGCTAGGTGAAAGACAGGATGCAGAGACTGTTACACCGCAGTGCGCACAGTTTGGCCTTGTCTTCCATACCACAGACACGAAGGGAATCGTGTGTAGCGTGAAGGAGAGCAGGCAGCGTCGCCGGCGCCCCGACGCCGGGGCACGCAGAAATAGCCCCCCTCGCTTGCCCTGACCCTCTCCCTCCGTTCCCTGTGTCGTGTGTTGCCCACGCGGCGCCCTCCCCTGCGCTGCGCTGTTGCCACGTTTCCTGTCGGCGGCCGTGGCGTCGCTGCGCCGACACAGGTCGGGGGATCGATCCGGCGTCCCAGACGTCACGTGGCTGTGGGCGTGACACGTGTGATCTCCCGGCAGCGCGAGAGGGTCTGCATTGTGGTACCACTGTCTTTGTGGCTCGCTTGCGGTTTTAAGCACCACGAGCATGTTTGATTAGATTAGATTTGATGTGGCTTACCAACACAAGTACAAGGATAGCGTACCAATAGGGACAAGAGAGGAGGCATGAAGGGCGCCAAAAACAGAAATATCAATCATCCATTTATTGCACCATTACACATGCACATCATGATATATGAGACATTATAATTGTCATACTCAAATCTATTATGACCAAGAACACGTATCACGAAGGGCACACACACGGAGTTTAAGAAATTACAATAGCACATCAACTCCGCTATGACAAACAGTGTGCATAATGAAGGCCGCACAATTTTACCAATGTAAGAAATTAAAACAATACTAGCATAAAACCAACTAAAATGCCTTGAAGGAAATGTTTATGAGAAGAACACGACGGGCCCGCAAGGGAGGAGGCAACACAATACTTAACTCAGGTGCACCAAAACAAACAACGGACACCAGGCCGCGCCAACAACCGACACGTAAGGCACGCAACTACTCTCTCCGTTGCGGTTCCGCGCGTTCCACCCAAGTAATAGCTACCTGAAACATTTTAATACTTGGAACAGTATATCAGTGATCAGGAAATTAAAAAAAAACAATAACATGACATAAAAATACAATAATTTAAGAAAATCACATCATATGATTATGAGCTTAAGGTCTTTCGGTAATTAACAGATTACGTAACAGGTAAAGGGGCGTGTGCCACTATTAAATCTTCCGTAATTACACTACTAAATTTCTCAGTACCCAAGTTGCAATTAACGCAACAAGAATTAAATCATTTAAGTGATAATGTTACTTTAAAATAATAATAAAATCATTTCATACAGCAGAGGACCAAGAATGGCCCGATCAGTACTCCCCAGTGAAGCAGTTCACACAAATGGTACTCCACGGCTCCGAGCACACAGCCCCATACAAAATGCAACACAATCACAGAGACCCAGCGTACTACCAGAACCACCCGGCAGTAAACTAAAATCGTACTAAGCCAAAACAAGGACCGACTTTTAAAATAACGAGACCTACCCCGGGCCGGACAACAGACCAAACCCCGGGAAATCCATAAGAAACCTCAGCCAACTTAATACCAAAACAACAATTTATAAACAATATGCAAAACACAAGACTTCTCAGCCCAAAGGCTTCCGTACAGTCGCGAAGGTGGCTCCGAACCGCTTGCTGAGGTGCCAAGCGTCGTACGGAGTGCCGAATCAAGCTTAACTTCTGTTAACGGAAAGCGGAAGCACCACAAGACAAAATAAACTCCAATCTACTGGCGCAACGCAAACTCTAAGGAGTTCCAAGACTATGCACTTGAAGATCAAACATAAAGCACCCAGACTAACGTGCCGCTGAACGACGCACTTCCATCACCAGCGTCTAGTAGAGTATGGAGAGCAGCGTAGCCCATCGACATACATCCATGGGACGGTAAACGAGGATAGCAATCCCAGCGACGGAGAGACAGAAGCACGAAATGGCATCCGGCCGCACCCAGAAGGTATTTCAAACTCAGGCCCGACAAACTACAAAAGGCGAGATTTTGCTCCCCTTGCGAATCAAGTTAAACGGCACACCACACCGCCGTCCACACTATTAACCGTAAAATCACGGACCAGTCTTCCCATCGGCCCCACTCGGCGTCCAGACGCAAACAACACCAGCCGAGCCGAACTGTCTCCACGCCAAGGCAGCCACCTCTTTCCTCCTCACACGCCTCCAGCTAAGCTCCGGCCAGCGATCACACACGGAAACAACCGCCTAACGCCAAAGCGCCGTCTGAGTGAAAACTCAGCACTAAGATCGATACGGACTTGCAAATAAGCGAGCACCGTAACAAGATTAGATTAGATTAATTATTAATTCCACAGACCCACAAAAGAGATAATCCTCCTGGGTGTGGAACATGTCAGATAAACACATTACAAAAATGTAGTTTGAAAAACTTTAGTTTCATTAATTTTAATGATTCTCAGTCAATAAACAATAAAATTATGTACATTAATTAAATTTAAACTTCCAATATTTACAGATTTAATACTTACGTCTGCTTTCGTTAAGTCCATCATTCAGTCATTTGCTAGTTTCTTGGCTATTACAACCAAGTATTCTCAAAAATTATTCATTTCAGTGATCCTCAGTTAAGAACAGTCAGATTATGTACAAGATTTAAAATTAAACTTCCACTATTTACAGACTTAAGGCTTACATCTGCTTTCCATACAGCCACCATTCACACAATAGGTAGTTACCTGGCTGTTACAACCAAGTATTATCAAAAATTAAAGTATAATAAATTTTCATTAAAATGGTCTACTGCACTTGTTGAGAAACTCATGGATGGAATAGAAGGAGTTGGCCACCAAAAATTCTTTTAAATTATGTTTAAACTGTGCCTTGTCTGAAACTAAAGTCTTAATGGTTGCTGGTTACCTATTGAAAATATGCGTTCCTGAATACTGGACTCTTTTCTGGGCAAGACTAAGTGATTTTAAATTTTTATGTATATTGTTCTTATTCCTAGTATTGATACTGTGTACTAAGCAGTTAGTTGGAAAAAGATATGTATTATTTACAACAAACTTCAAAAAATGGTTCAAATGGCTCTGAGCACTATGGGACTCAACTGCTGAGGTCATTAGTCCCCTAGAACTTAGAACTAGTTAAACCTAACTAACCTAAGGACATCACAAACATCCATGCCCGAGGCAGGATTCGAACCTGCGACCGTAGCGGTCTTGCTGTTCCAGACTGCAGCGCCTTTAACCGCACGGCCACTTCGGCCGGCCAACAAACTTCATTAAGGAATAAATATACTGAGAAGCTGTGGTAAATATGCCCATTTATTTGAATAGGTTTCGACATGATGTTCTTGGATTTACACTACTCATTACTCTTATTATACGCTTCTGTACTCTAAAAATTTTTTCTCTGTTTGTGGAGTTACCCCAAAATATGATACCAAATGACATAATGGAGTGAAAATAAGCAAAATATGCCAATTTTTTTTGTATTTATAGATCCTATGTCTGACATCATTCGCATTGCAAACACAGAATTGTTTAGGCGCTTTAGCAGTTCGTTAGTATGTTGCTCCCAACTGAATTTATTATCAAGCTGTAATCCCAAGAATTTTACACTCTCAGTTTCTCCTACTACCATGTCGTCATAGTTTTGGCGTGTATACACAATCGAAAATGTACCTGTCGGGTTACTGATGGGGCCTGTTGCATATAGAGGACCAAATACTTATTCAGTCGCATGTTCTGAAACTGAATTCCTGTTTCCAGAATGAGATTTTCACTCTGCAGCGGAGTGTGCGCTGATATGGAACTTCCTGGCAGATTAAAACTGTTCTTGCACAGCCACGCGTGATGGAAAAAAACACAACATGCAAAGCATTCAGCAGATTAAAGCGGAGGTACTAAACACGATTTCACGAAAGTCCTTCACCAAAGTAGGCGTAGTAAATATTCTATAATTCGAATCGAGAACAGCTGCCAGCAAGAGTAATTTAGACTTAGGTACCCTTGGTGTACCGAAGAAACTTAAATCATTTAACAAGGGGCATGTTTTCCGGTTCAGACTGAATACCAGTTAGGTTGCTTTCGCAATATGCTGATGAAATGGCTCCGTACTTAGCAGTTATATGTGACTGCTCGCTCGACGAAACACAAGCACCTAAGGACTGGAAAGTTGCGCAAGTCACACCATTACACAAGAAAGGAAATATAAGTAATCTGCTGAATTACAGACCCACATCACTGACATCGTTTTTGGAACATACGTTGTGTTCGAATATTACGAAACACCTCGAAGAAAACGATTTGCTGACAAACGGCCAACAAGGGTTCAGAAAATATCGTTCTTGTGAAATACAAGAAGTAATGAGTGCCGTGGACAAAGGATGCGGAACTGATTCCATATTTTTAGATTTCCAGGACGGTTTTGACAAGGTTCCTACTAAGCGACTTCTAATAGAATTGCGTACCTACGGAGTATCGTCTCAGTTGTGGGACTCAATTTGTGAATTCTTGACAGAAGGCCACACTTCTTGTAATTGACTGAACGTTATCGAGTGAAACAAGAGTGATGTCTGGCGCCCCCAAAGGAAAGTGCTGTGAGGCCCCTATTGTTCTCAATCTATATAAATAAACTACGTAGGAGACAATCTACGCAGCTATCTTAGAGTGTTTGCAGATGATGCTGTTATTTATCGTTTAATAAAAATATCAGAACATTCAAACGAATTGCAGGATGATTTAGAGAAGACACATATATGGTGCGAAAACCAGAAGTTGATTCAAACAATAAAAATTGTGAGGCCGTCCACGTGAGTACCAAAAGGAATCCGTTAAATTTCGACTGCCCGATGAATCATGCAAATTTTAAGCATTCCGATTCAGCTATATACCTATGGGCTATAATTACGAACAACTTAAACTGGAATCCTCCAAACAGAACATGTTGTATGAAAGGTGAACCAAAGATGACGTTTTATTGGCAGAGTACTTAGAAGATGCAACAAATCTACTGAAGAGATTGCCTACACTATGCTTGTCCGTCCTCTTCTGGAGTATTGTTGCGCAGTGGAATTCTCACCACATAGGACTGACGGATGACATCGAAAATCTCACCACATAGGACTGACGGATGACATCGAAAAAGTTCAAAGAAGCACCTCGTTTTGTGTTAATTCGAAATAAGGGAGAGGGTGTCACGGATATGATACACGAGTTGGGGTGGCAATCTTTAAAGCAAAACCGCTTTTCGTTGCGGTGAGATATTTCTACGAAATGTCCATCGCCAACTTTCGGCTCCGAATTCAAAATATCTTATTGATTTCAACCTAAAGAGGGAGAAACGGGCAGCATAATAAAGAAAGAGAAATCAGAGCTCTCACGGAATAAATTGTGGTGTTCGATTTTACCATGTACTGTTCGAGAGTGGAACGATAGGGAAATGTGTCTTAAACTGGTTCGATGAACCCTCTGCCAGGCACTTACGTGTAAATTACAGAGCGCACATGTAGGAGTAGATGTGGTTCTCCATTGTAAATGGATAGTTTGGGCCATGGACTGGTCACTGTTCTACTTATGTATCTACTCCTATAACACACGCCAACTCGCTGCGTGTGGTGCAGGGTACGAAAGAAGCCATGTGATTTCTCCAGATAGTATTTCCAGTTGCAAATTGTGCTCTGGAACAAAGGACGATTTTATGTCTCCTTATAAGGGCACCAGTTTCTCTGATTTTCCCGTCGTGGTTATTTTAGGAGATATATCTGAAGGGAAGTAGTACGTTGACAGCCCTTTTGTTTAACGTTCGCTCTCGGTGTCTTAGGAGTAAGTCTGTCTGTGACCCGCAACGCTTCTCTTGCAGAGTTTGCCACGGGCATTGGATGAGCATTACATTGCCAGGTTTGCTAAGCAAATCCGTGCCGCTTCAGTAACTGTAGTGCAGATGTGGACACGTTTTTTCGGAGCTTGTAAGGGAGCTTCCAGCTGCCTGCTGTTCCGGCGACGGCCACCGGATGGATGCTAATGAACGTGTTCGATACGCTCTCCCACACAGCGCGTGGTGAGTTGCGAGTGTATTTCATTAGCGATGAAGGCGCACACAACGCAACAGTTTTTTAGGGACCTTACGTCTCTTTGGCCAATGATGCAGCGTACCGAACACAGAAAGCAGAAAATTACTCTAGAATTCAGCAGCCTTTGTGTGTCTGTAGGCACATTTTACCCAGCAGAGTGTGTCATCGCACGCGCTCGTCACACGACTTAACGTCCTAATTGTCACAGGTTTGTTCAGTCATCGTGTCTGTTTATTAAATCTGTACCCTTAAGAACCAGACATTTGTCATATGGTTTCCATATTGTCGATGATTTCACTACCGTTTGAACTTATAAAGTAGCTTCAGCTTTAGGTTAAAAATATCGTGCAATAAAATGAGTGACAACCTTCTGCTGCACTGACTGTCATTAGTTAGCGTAGAATATCCTTTATATTGCATTCATTACCGCACAGTTCCATCTGCGTAGTCGTCTTGAAAGGATTTTCTGAAGTAAATATCAAGAGTAACACGGTTGAAATACATGATTTTTACACTTTTGCTTGTAAATTGTTAAGTCGAAAACATATAATGAGAAGTTACGTTGTATAACGCATAAAATTGACACACTAGGGTTAAGCAATAACCTAAAATTCAGTACATGACGAGTATACTGCTTTTGTGTTCTGTATTTTAGTAAGCAACCAACTTTCACCTCTGAGATTTTCGCACTTTACACTTGCCAAAATATTTTTCTCGCGACAATACTACCGGCTTTACACGTAAACGCGTACTTTGATAATCAGATACAGGCGTGACATTGTCTACAGCTGTAGTTTTTTCCTGTAGCAAACGGGTTACTTTCTTTCAAATGTCGACCTGTAAAACTTAATATAGTTAATTAAGCGCTCATCTGTCCAGCGATTGTTTCCATTTATTCATTAGTCGTGTTCCGTAGATACTGTCAAGGAGAACTTAGGACTTATACTACAACATGGAGCAACAATAGTGGGTGAATGATAAGGCAAACATCACAGCATGACAATTGACAGTTATCATTATAATTTTTTAAAATTCAGCAGATAAGAAACACCTCAAGAATAGTATGAGCAAAATATCACCAAAAAGGAACTTCGATGACATCGCGGAATTTAAGTACAGTGTTCTGAAAGGTCGTTTGAGGATTATCAGAGGCTCGAAACGCACGTACCTAAAGAGCGTAAACTTCCATAAGTCACATCAATACTCAAGACAGCAATGTGTCTTATTTAGCAACAAAATGCACACAGCATGAATAAATAAGTATTTGTAAATTATGGATTGCAGCAATCAGTCGTCCGTTTTTTAATTTTTATTATGCAGATCTAGATTTCGGCTAGAAGCTAGCCATTCTCAATGCGCTATTATTTTCGCTCAAAGCATGTAAGTCCCTGTAGATCGGGCTTCACCCGCAGTTCATTGAATAATTCAAAATTTAAAAAACGGACTACTGATTGCTGCAATCTATAATTTACAAGTCAATACAACAGTCGCTTAGTGCAACCGCTTTCCGAATGGAAGGTAACCTGATGAAATGAGTATTTTGTGACTTATATTGCCAACGTACAAACCTAATAAAAAGTAACTACTTGCTAATTTAGTATAATACGGTGCCTTACAATTCCTGAAATTTTAAAATAGCCATATCTTGATACCGAGAGATAACTGAGCGTCCATCTATCATATTGAGACGTCTGTCAAAAAAGATTCTCGTCGTATGTGAAGTATACCAGTGGCTAGACGCAATCAATACCTGCACTGTGCGATAACAATGAGATGTTAATTATGTGAATAGTGCCACTAAAGTAGAGTTAGAAAACACGGTTTTCCGAAACTCCTTCACCAAACAAGACGAAAAAATTTTCTAGAACTGGAATCCAGAAAAACTAGATTCGTACCTAAAGACTGTAAACTTCCACAAGTCACATCAATACCCAAGACAGAAAATAGGAATATGGTTCTGAATTACAGGACCATATCACTGACTTCGATTTGCAGTAGGGTTCTGGAACATAAACTGTTTACGAACATTATGAATTACCTGGAAGAAAGTGATTTATTAACAAGTAGTCAGCATGGAATCAGAAAATATCGTTCTTGTGAAACACAATTAGCTCTTGGCTATCACGAATTAATGGGTGCCATCGAAAGGGGATGTCAAACTGATTCCATTTTTTAGATTTCCTGAAGGCTTTTGATGCCGTTCTTGGCAAGCGACTACTAATCAAATTGCATGCCTATAGAGTATCACCTCGGTTGTGCGACTGGATTTGTTAGTTCCTGGCAGAAAGGTCACAGTTCGTAGTAAGTGGTGGAAAGTCATCTAGTAACACAGAAATAATATTTGGAATTTTCCAAAGAAGTCGCTGAGTGCAACCGCTTTCCGAATGGAAGGTAACCTGATGAAATAAGTATTTTGTGACTTATCCTGCCAACGTAAAAACCTAATAAAACCTAATAGGCCCTCTGTTACCCCTATCTACATAAACAACAAAGGAGACAATGTGAGCATCCCTCTTAGATTGTTTTCAGATGATGCTGTCATTTACCATCTTGCACAATCATCGGATGATCAAAACCAACTGCAAAATGATTCAGACGAGACATCTGTATGGTGCGGAAAGTGGCAATTGACTCTAAATAATGAAAAGCGTGAAGCCATCGATATGAGTACTAAAAGAAATCCGCTAAATTTTGGTTCCACGATAAACCACACAAATCTAAATGTTGTAAATTCAACTTAACAGCCGGCCGCGGTGGCCGAGCGGTTCAAGGCGCTCAGTCCGGAACCGCGCGACTGCTACGGTCGCAGGTTCGAATCCTGCCTCGAGCATGGATGTGTGTGATGTCCTTAGGTTAGTTAGGTTTAAGTAGTTCTAAGTTCTAGGGGACTGATGACCTCAGATGTTAAGTCCCATAGTGCTCAGAGCCATTATTTTTCAGCTAAATACTTAGGGATTGAAACTGCGAATAACTTAATGTTGTGGGGAAAACAAACCAAAGATAGCGATTAATTGGTAGAACACTTACAAAATGCGAAAGGCCCTATTACAGAGAGTGCTTACACTTAGCTTGGCCGCCCTCTTTTGGAGTATTGGTGTGAGGTATGCCATCTGCATAAGATGAGACTGGCGGAGGACATCGAAAAGCTCGTTTTGTATTATCGCGAAATGGGGAGAAAGTGTCACGAACATGATATATGAACTGGGGTGGCAATCATTAAAACAAAGGCATTTTTCGTTGCAGCACAATCTTCCCATGGAATTTCAGTCACCAACTTTCTCTTCTGATTGCGAAAATATTCTGTTGGGGCCCACTTACATAGAGAGAAATGATCATTATGATAAAATAAGAGAAATCAGGCGTCATACAGAACGATATAAGTGATCGTTTCTCCTGCGCGCCGTTCGAGAGTGAAAGAGTTGAGAAATGGCTTGAAGATGAACCCTCTGCCGGACACTTTATGGTGAATTGCATAGTAATCATGTAGATGTAATTTTATTTTAAATAGAGAAAGACACACACAGATACTTCACGTATACCAGCTGAGAAATAGAAGTATGTAATATAATTTTTGTGTGGTATTTCTCTACGAAGCTCAAGTGAGCGAAATTACGTTATAAACATAGAATAAAGTGTTTATTTAAAATAAAAATGTTATGTAGAAAAATGTAACGTGATTGTGGGTCCAATCGCTAGGAGACTATTGATAAGTATAAACGTTATAGTCATACGGTTCATATGCTGTACAAAGGCACGATTGAGCAGATCAGGAATTAATAAGAAATTCAAACTGCTTTACTAATAAATAAAAACGTTTATGTAGTGTCGTACGGAAATGTGTTCCCAGCGCTGGGAAGGCTCATCCAGCCAGTTCCCAGTTTACTGCGGTTCGTGCTAGTCCCTAAGCGGCGCAGTGTCATCTATCGCGCCCCTTCTCAGCATACTTCCCCAGTACGCGATTAACCGTGACTCTCACCACTAATATACGAAATCAAAATTTCTTCGCTTTCGGAAACGAGTTTCTCGAGTGTACAGTTGTGATTTGGAAACACCTGAAAGTCAAAAATTTATGGATTGTAGAATGAACATCACAGGATAAAAAAATTGTTGGTGTGACCATTTTAACAGAGAAAATAGTAAACCAACATCCCAATATATAATCGTCAAATCAGTCTCACACAACCCCGTTCGCCTGACGCTTCCCTGATTCCCACTAAATATTTTGTGAACCATTCATTTTCATTTTGTGAACGAGCGTCACGTACACGACAAGTTTTCTACCTGAGCCAGGCGTTCCAAGGTGGCCGTGACACTGCTTCGAACAATGGGCTATAGAAAAATTGTAACGCTCGGATTAAAAAACCTCTTCCTTCCAACATTCTACACACATATACCTTTCAGAAAGTGCAATAAGAAGTCGAAATCTCGACGATTTTGAATGAGAAACTGGCCTTAAGGAAAATGCCTGGATGGTTCCTCTGAAACGGTACAACCGATTTCTTTTCATTTCCTTGCCTACGGTTGCTCACCGTCTCTAATGAAATTGTTATCGACGTTCTTTTAACCTTCCTTCTTTCCTTTTAATTGTTTCGAATCCGTAAATCTCACATGTAAGAACATAACTGTAATGTAATCTCACATGTAAGAACATTAGTGTAATGTTCCAACTTAAATCCACTGAAGATGCCTTTAATATAAACGGTGAAACATGTATAGAATGTAAATAATAATACACTACTGGCCATTAAAATTGCTACACCAAGAAGAAAATCAGATGATAAACGGGTATTCATTGGACAAATATATTATACTAGAACTAACGTGTGATTACATTTTCACGCAATTGGGGTACATAGATCCTGAGAAATCAGTACGCAGAGCAACCACCTCTGGCCGTAATAACGGCTCTGATACGCCTGGGCATTGAGTCAAACAGAGCTTGGATGGCGTGTACAGGTACAGCTGCCCATGCAGCTTCAACACGATACCACAGTTCATCAAGAGTAGTGACTGGCGTATTATGACGAGCCAGTTGCTCGGCCACCATTGACCAGACGTTTTCAATTGGTGAGAGATCTGGAGAATGTGCTGGCCAGGGCAGCAGTAGAACATTTTCTGTATCCAGAAAGGCCCGTACAGGACCTGCAACATGCGGTCGTGTATTATCCTGCTGAAATGTAGGGTTTCGCAGGGATCGAATGAAGGGTAGGGCCACGGGTCGTAACACATCTGAAATGTAACGTCCACTGTTCAAAGTGCCGTCAATGCAAACAAGAGGAGACCGAGACGTTTAACCAATGCCACCCCATACCATCACGCCGGGTGACACCCCACTATGGTGATGACGAATACACGCTTCGAATGCGCGTTCATGGCGATATCGCCAAGCACGGGTGCGACCATCATGATGCTGTAAACAGAACATGGATTCAGCCGAAAAAATTGGCGTTTTGCCATTCGTGCAGAGAGGTTCGTCGTTGAGTACACCATCGCAGGCGCTCCTGTCGGTGATGCAGCATCAAGGGTAACCGCAGCCACGGTCTCCGAGCTGATAGTCTATGCTGCTGAAAAAGTCGTCGAAATGTTCGTGCAGATGGTTGTTGTCGTTCAAACGTCCCCATCTGTTGACTCAGGGATCGAGACGTGGCTGCACGATCCGTTACAGCCATGCGGATAAGATGCCTGTCATCTCGACTGCTAGCGATACGATGCCGTTGGGATCTAGCATGGCGTTCCGTATTACCGTCCTGAACCCACCGATTCCATATTCTGCTAACAGTCATTGGATCTCGACCAACGCGAGCAGCAATGTCGTGATACGATAAGCCGCAATGGCGATAGGCAACAATCCGACCTTTATCAAAGTCGTAAACGTGATGGTACGCATTTCTCCTCCTTGCACGAGGCATCACAACAACGTTTCACCAAGCAACGCCGGTCAACTGATGTTTGTGTATGAGAAATCGGTTGGAAACTTTCCACATGTCAGCACGTTGTAGGCGTCACCACCGGCGCCAACCTTGTGTGAATGCTCTGAAAAGCTAATCATTTGCATATCACAGCATCTTCTTCCTGTCGGTTAAATGTCGCGTCTGTAGCACGTCATCTTCGTGGTGTAGTAATTTTAATGGCCAGTAGTGTATTAGATTGCAGTGCGAAAATGCATTTGAATTTATAACCCTGATGTCCAACATGCCAGAGGCTGTCCTGGTGTTGTAGCAGTACGGCCTCCCCCGTCACGTGCACGTGCAGGTGCGGGGTGCCTCCCCTCGGAACCCCCGTCGCCCATCGACCGGCCGATGAATTAGCGGGCGCGCTCCTGTCAGTGACTCAACGCCGGTGATTCATCCGCGCGGTTCTCGTGGGTCGCGTGCCACCCCCGGGCGACCTTCGACTTGGCAGCGACGGGGAAAACGCGTCTGCCCTGTTGTTCCAAACAGTCGCCAGAGGACACTGCAGCCGAATTAATCAACAACTAAAGACGCGTGTGGGCGAAGTCGGGAACTCTGCCTGTTCGAAGCGTCAAAACCAGTCGATTTTGTATTCTCCCAGAGTTACTGTTTGGCCTGCGGTATGAAGCAGAAGCATGCGAGAAACGACTGCTAGTGAATGCCATGTTGAAATTTTGGAATAATTTGTCGCCACATAACTAGGCTGCCTGGCTCATGCAAGATGGGCTCAGATCTAGAGTTGCCATCCTTCCCGATATATCGGGACCGTCTCCGTTATGGACTGTCTGGTCCCGACATCCCAGCAGGACAGAATTTTTTCCCGATTTGGAAAAACAGTGTTACGAGATTCGTTCGGGTACTGAAGTAACGCCATCTGTTAGCGCATCGCCGGCCGGGATGGCCGAGCGGTTCTAGGCGCTAGAGTCTGGAACTGCGCGACCGCTACGGTCGCAGGTTCGAATCCTGCCTCGGGCATGGATTTGTGTGACGTCCTTAGGTTAGGTAGGTTTAAGTAGTTCTAAGTTCTAGGGGACTGATGACCTCAGAAGTTAAGTCCCATAGTGCTCAGAACCATTTTTTTTGTTAGCGCAACAAGTAAATCCCGCCGCAGTCTGTTTCATTTATCTCAACAAGTTTATCTTGACAAGGTCGTCTCACAGATGGCGTTGCATGTTGCATATCCTGTACCTACGATGCAAGCACCTTCTAGATATAGCGCCATCATTCCAGAAAATACCAGATTTCTCCAGTGGTACGGGGCCCGGACAGTTTAAGCAGTGCAAGGAAGAATAAGACAGTTCCCATTTGAATAGCAATCTAGTAAGATGATCCTTTCTAAATGTAATACGAACAACGAGTGCAAATTGAATGCCCCTCCTACGTGAAAAACATGCATTTCTATTAATCACTGTGACCAATGTAATACGAACAACTGGAACTGAATGTCTACAAAACTCTTATTGAATCCAAAAATCACAGTGAAGCGGAATAAAAACACAAAAGACTCCCCTATCATAATTGAGCTAAATTGAACATAAGCAAAGTCGCTAAATTGCCGAAATAACACAGTTTGAGATCTTTTTTCCAAAGCCAGACAGAAATGCTCCGACGGGCACGTCTATTCACTTGACACGTTCATCCAAAATTGTCTCGGAAACACTCCCGCTAGTGAAACGACTCCTCTGCACTTAAGAGTGTAGATAGCGAAGTGTTATGTTTCAAGTGTCCAAGCGAAATCTCTTGTTCCTGTCCCAACGTTCTCACCTCTGTCCGAGATCGTCTCCTTCTCTGTCGTGTCTACGACCACATTATCCAGAGCACGGTTTCTCTGTTCAAAAAGTAGAGGTTAGAGATTCGTTAGGTTTGAAAAGTCCAACCACTCTGCCGCTCTACGCTTCGCTTCTCTATTTTCCTTATAGCCTGTTCCCTTCTCTGACATATCTAAAACGACGTTGACTAGATAACTGTTGCTGAAGTTAACTAGTGAACTGTTCCTCTGTTTAAAAAAGTAGTGGCCAGTGATTCCTTGAGTTTGAATTTCCTGCCAACTCTCTTCCCCGTTCCTGTAATACCCCAGTTCCTTTTCTGTCTCCATGCTTTCGTTAATTTTCAAACACCCACACAATCATCCAATGAAAGTCACGCAAGGAATACAGGGTGCACCACATCAAAACAGCATCCATAGGAATAAATGAAATAAAACATAGTTTGGCCCATATTCTCCCCAGAGGTTTAGTGCAGTCTTGTCAGGATAAAATTTAGCTTGGCGGTCTCGATAACGGGGAAACTAACATGACGCGCAAGTGAAGAATTAAGTAAAGTTAAATGAAACTAGCTTATGCACACGTTTCAGCGACTATAGAAGAAGGTCAGGACTGCAAGGGCAACATACGGTCTTGCACTATCTTGCTGAAAGATGTCAGGAACACCTCGATGACAGGGCACAAAGATCGACCCGAAGACGCCAGAAATGTAAGGATTGCTGTCCAAATAACTGGTTATACGAAGCAGAGTTGATCGTGTTGTGTAGCCAATGGCACCTTACACCATCAGCGGCCACAGGCTGAGCCCATGTGACGATGGCCTGTGCATCCTGCTGCATTCATTCCGATCAGAGTCTGAGTCCAGTGTTGACGATGGACGCACCACTATAGGCGCATCCCTCTGCTACCGCGAGGAAATACGGAAGAGTGGTCGCTGTGCAGACGGTCCTTGGCGATCCACATGCGTCGCTCTGTTTGTTTCAATATTTGCCTTGTTTTAAAAACAACCCAGTTCCTGACTTAAGATACGTGACATTGCTGTACGATCCTGCACGTCCGAGCGACAGTATTTCTGTCCTCTCGGGCGCTAGTTGTGTGAGGCCGTTGAGATCCCACATAACGTTGAAAATCGCCCTCCAGAATCCGCCGATTACATATTCACATGACAGTCATGAGATGCTGACCAATGCAAGCGGCACTGTCCCAAGGTCTCGACAGACTGCGATATGACGGCTGTCGAATTCCGACAGTGCTGGTAACCTGGTGGACATATTCTGGTGGCGGCTAAGCGAGAAAGAGAGCTCATGCTTGCTCTCTGCCCGTCAAGTGAGCGCTGGTAGTAAAATAAGGCTGTCCGACGACATTATGTAGTGCCCCACCCCCGCAACGAATTTGTGACGTCACACTAGTTACTTTGTTCAAAATTCATCGCGAACGCTCGGCTACGTCTGGGATCGGGCAGGAAATACACTACTGGCCATTAAAATTGCTACACCACAAAGATGACGTGCTACAGACTCGAAATTTAACCGACAGGAAGAAGATGCTGTGATATGCAAATGATTAGCTTTCCAGAGCATTCACACAAGGTTGGCGCCGGTGGCGACACCTACAACGTGTTGACATGAAGAAAGTTTCCAGCCGATTTCTCATACACAAACAGTAGTTGACCGGCGTTGCCTGGTGAAACGTTGTTGTTCAAAAAATGGCTCTGAGCACTATGGGACTCAACTGCTGAGGTTATTAGTCCCCTAGAACTTAGAACTAGTTAAACCTAACTAACCTAAGGACATCACAAACATCCATGCCCGAGGCAGGATTCGAACCTGCGACCGTAGCGGTCTTGCGGTTCCAGACTGCAGCGCCTTTAACCGCACGGCCACTTCGGCCGGCAACGTTGTTGTGATGCCTCGTGTAAGGAGGAGAAATGCGTACCATCACGTTTCCGACTTTGATAAAGGTCGGATTGTAGCTTATCGCGATTGCGGTTTATCTTACCGCGACATTGCTGCTCACGTTGGTCGAGATCCAGCGACTATTAGCAGAATATGGAATCGGTGGGTTCAGGAGGGTAATACGGAACGCCGTGCTCGATCCCAACGGCCTCTTACCACTATCAGCCGAGATGACAGGCATCTTATCCGCATGGCTGTAAAGGATCGTGGAGCCACGTCTCGATCCCTGAGTCAACAGATGGGGACGTTTGCAAGACAACAACCATCTGCACGAACCGTTCGGCGACGTTTGCAGCAGCATGGACTATCAGCCCGGAGACCGTGGCTGCGGTTACCCTTGATGCTGCATCACCGACAGGAGCGCCTGCGATTGTGTACTCAACGACGAACCTCTCTGCACGAATGGCAAAACGCCAATTTTTTCGGATGAATCGAGTTCTGTTTACAGCATCATGATGGTCGCAACCGTGTTTGGCGACATCGCGGTGAACTCAAATTGGAAGCGTGTATTCGTCATCGCCATACTGGCGTATCATCCGGCGTGATGGTATGGGGTGGCATTGGTTACACATCTCGGTCACCTTTTGTTCGCATTGACAGCACTTTGAACAATGGACGTTACATTTCAGATGTGTTACGACCCGTGGCTCTACCCTTCATTCGATCCCTGCGAAACCCTACATTTCAGCAGGATAATGCACGACCGCATGTTGCAGGTCCTGTATGGGCTTTTCTGGATACAGGAAATGTTCGACTGCTGCCCTGGCCAGCATATTCTCCAGAGTCTCTCGCGAATTGAAAACGTCTGGTCAATGGTGGCCGAGCAACTGGCTCGTCACAATACGCCAATCACTAGTCTTGATGAACTGTGATATCATGTTGAAGCTGCATGGGCAGCTGTACCTGTACATGCCATCCAAGCTCTGTTTCACTCAATGCCCAAGCGTATCATGACCGTTATTACGGCCAGAGGTGGCTGGTCTGGGTACTGCTTTCTCAGGATCTATGCACCCAAATTGCGTGAAAATGTAATCACATGTCAGTTCTAGTATAATATTTTGTCCAATGAATACCCATTTATCATCTGATTTTCTTCTTGGTGTAGCAATTTTAATGGCCAGTAGTGTAAGAATGTGAAAAGGTACCGGATAAGGCCCTTAATTTCGTCATGTGATATCGAGAGAGTGAGTCTGTTTAAACGCGCAACTACGTGGATGTATTGAAGTGGTCTCAAAGAACGGTAACTGGCTTCCCGCTGGAGACGGTCGGTGCAACTCGACCTTTAGTGTCTGTGCTATGAAGTACGCCACAGAAGCCATATATCTCGTCGGCCACTGTAGCGCAGGAGAAGTGCAGACTATGCGCTGTGTTCAAAGTAATGTCCATTTGTCACGTTCTTCGTAGTCTTTGACGCAATTACATATACTTGCGACGCAATGCTTAATGTTGAGAGTAATTCATTTCAAATCAATGAAACGCAGCTTGATGGGCGATAATAAATTTGGTATGATGCCTAGCAGCAGTTTGAATTTATAAACTTACAGTGCAACAAGAAGTTGCCTAAGTAGTTCCATTATACAGTAAGTCGCTTAGATACCTACAAAGTTTTCCTCAAAGTAAGTTTCTACGACTTTACATGTTAGTAGCTACTTTTATGTTGATGTTTGGACTTACCTATTTGTGCGAGGAACCTTCTTCACAATGAAGAAACCGAAATCTACCCACAGAAGCTCAATGACTCACTTCAACTCGATATCTTACTTTCAAATTAGTAGTGCCCAGAAAGTGATAGCACAAATCGATCCTTTAGTGTAAAGAGAAATAAGTAGTATTCATTGACTTTCAGTGTTTCTATGTTTTCTTGTGAGTAAAATAATCACGAAATACAAGTTGATGTTAATTTAAACTTCGTCGAAGAACAACATTCAACGTAAGGCTGTATCAGTGGTAAGAAATATAATGTGTCGTACTTGTTCTTCGTGTAATCAATTAAAAGAAACGTAATTTTCATTTCATTGTCATTTCTTATGAGTTCATATTTCTAGCAGAACCATTTTTTAGTAATCAGTCTCTACACTCTGATCATTTGTTTCATTCAAAGAATTCACAGGTGGCAAAACAAACTCGTCTTCACTTTTGCACTGTTCCTATTCTGGATCACGTTCGCTTTCAATTTCGTTGTCATTATCAGATGCAGCATCGCTTCCTGAACTGTCCTCAAACCAGTTTAAAACACTATTCTCAAAGTCGGGGTCCGTAACATGAATGGGAGACGAATCCGTGATTCAAAGTAGCAAGTGCGGTCTCAGAGACGCTAGTAAAAGAAACGGTTGTAGTATAGGTCCACGTCACATTCAAGCGGTTACTGACAAAGGAAACTACGACAGCTTCTGGAAAGAACAACTGGACAGTGCTCTAATCTCCTACCAAATAATTTTGCATTAGCCACAGAGCAACAAGAAACGGTAGCGGTGTGTGGGACCCCACTGGCAAGGGAATGGTCAGACTTGTCATGCCGAAACATGTATTGCTTTTCTTAGCACTTTTATTTAACTGTGCAAAAGGTTCGTATGCAAAATTGTAGCTGCTGACGTGAACTGGAAGTCACCTAAAAAAAATCACGAACATGGCTGTGTTTCCTGCTCGGCGCTTGCAGTGACGGCTGGACACCCCTGGAAATGGCGAGTCGCGAGCGTTGTGCTCATGGGCGGGAAGTGCGGCCGTCTTATAGCGGCGTTCACTGAACAGGAATATCGCTGCAGGGTTTTGGTGGAGAGGGGAAACGAATATTCGTTTCTGTGGCATGCACGTCCTTTTAATTTCTGGTACGTATTTCGAACATACCGTCCTGAAACTGGTTAGAGGTGTGAAAGATGTTCTGTACATGTTCATCTATACACCGCAAGGCACTTTACGGTGAACATTCAATCTCCCCTCACAGCTGATGGCGAACCCTGTAAATGTTTTGCTGCCTGCCATGGAGATACAGCACAGACGCCAAATGAAGCAATCAACAGAAAACACGCGTGAAGACTATGTGTTGTGCGACATGGTTGTTAAACTTCTAGACGAGCATGTAAATGGCGCAGACATGTGGCTAGAAACAACTTAAACACTCGATATTGCAGACTGTAAAATCTACAGACGGCGAAGACACCGACGAAAGTTGCTCTCATGAAGACTCTTCGAGTGATAGTGCCACGTACCATCATCAATTATCTCCGAAAGTGACACCAGCAACTACAATTACCTTATCAGACAAAGAAAAAGCAGTGACGTATTGGTTGAACGAAAGTGATAAGAAACGCCTACGTGTCAGTACTGTTCAAAATAAGTATCGCTTTGTCCGTTCTGAACGTGAATTGTATAGATGGAAAAAGGAAGTCGCTGGACGACGTAAGAGTCGACTGGAAATTGCGACGGAGGTAAATGTGCGACTTTTTGAGCTATTTACCGATGCCAGACAACAGTCATTTACAATTGCTACACCACAAAGATTGCGTGCTACAGACTCGAAATTTAACTTTGCGTGATTGGGCATTAGAGATTGCCAACGCGATAGGCGCTAAAGCATTTACAGCTTCTCAAAGTTGGATTAGTCGCTTCAAAAGATGACATAAAATTGTGGCAAGATAAATAATAAAATTTGTATCGAGAAACAGGTCGGAAAATGAAGTGACACAAATCAAACTGATAGAAGCTTTTCTTACGAATGCAAAAAATAAGATCGCTAGTTTTAGTGAATCGTACGTGTACAATGCAGATCAGTCAGGTTTTCAAAAAGAAATGCATGCGAAAAGAACACTGTCGTTCAGAGGGGAAAAACATATTAAGGCGATTGAGCAGTCCACGACTGCACTCATCCATTCATACAGTATAATGCCCATAATTAGTCTGGATGGTTCATTGCTGCCTAAATTACATGTGTGTCTTCAAGAACCAACTGGACGTTTTGGACTACGTGTCAAAAGAACAATGTTCTACGCAAACAATCTTGTGGTAGACGCATCGACGTCTGGAAAAATGGGAAATGAAAACGTTACACTTTTCGTGCGTTATGCTTTTCTTCCGTTCTGCGGGAACAAATCTCTTCTCCTTCTAGATTCGTGATCATGTCATAAAAGATCTGATTCATTAAAAGCTGTATTTCGAGCCCACCCTGACAAAGAAGTAGATATCCACCCGGCACGACGAACGTAATTCAACCTTTAGACAGAGAATTTTTCCGTCAGTGGAAGGCATTTTACAGACAACTAACAGAGAAAATTATTGTGTGCAGATCACCGCAATTTCCTGTCTATCACCGTGACAATATTCTCAAGCTGCAATTAGTAGTACATTATCAATTTTCCTCCCCACTGTTTCAGAATTTGATTAAATATGCGTGGCACTCCTCGAATATACTGATACTAGGCCTGATTCATTCCTAACACCAGCCCAGTTTTGTCTACGGACATCTAACAACGTCTGTGATTCGCAGGGCTGTCATATGTCGTCTTTGCCTGTATGTTCTTGGTGCACAAAAAACCTATGTTTTGAACATTGTATCAATATTTCGCATTTTTGCGGTAATTACAAGAAATAGAATTTGGGCGTGTTCTAAACCGTATATTTATTTGTGTCTATTTCATAGATATTTGGGAAGAATGTTGTAGATAACGTATCAGCCATATTTGTCAACGAATGGTTAATTAACATAGGATCGCTTTCACTGGGGGAATCAGCACTCTCACTGCTGTGGCAAGAGAGCGGCGCGTAGCTAACGCCACCTTGTCCCTAGATGGCGTTGGTATAACGCACCGAGAGAGGTCCGGGTTGTACAAGAGGCAGTTATAAGCGCGGAAATCATGCGACAATAATGTCTTACTTCATAAAATTGTTTACAGACTTCCAGGTCATGTCAGCAGCTAAAATTCTGCATACAGACTTCTTGCAATGTTAACTCACAGCGGTAAAAAAAGCAACACAGGTTTCGACGTGACAAGTCGACCATTCTCTTGTGAGACTCTAAGGGCTAATGGCCAGCAGTGTACAGGTGGTTGCGCTGAGAAGGCTGCACGGGTGGGGCGGCTGTGGGCAGGACGCTGCGCCAGCCGTTAGCAGACGTTTCCTGGACATGCGCTGCCGGTCACAGGACCGAGGTGGGCCGTGGCCACAGCGCAGCACACGTGTGGGGCGTGCAGCGGCGCGGGGAGTCATTTGAGGTGATGAGGATGTCTCAATTAAGCGATAATTATCGCGCGACAGGGGGGACGCGCCCACACCGCGCACCGGCGGGCCCCTCCGGCCGCCCAGGGAACTAACCTCGCGAATGTAGGCGCGCCGCAATAAAACGCCTTCCTTCCGGTGCCGGAGCAGGTTTCGTGGTACCTAGCAGGTGCAGTAAATCGCGGACCGGTGCCACCATAAAATGATACCGAGCGCTACCAGACGGGGTAGTAAGTTGTATTTACAGCGTTACAGCCACAAGAGGTGCCATTCCGTTTAGTTGTCATGGGTGGAAATTGCCTCATGAAGAGACGCTGGGAAGCTGTAGCGTGGAAGCTGCGTGCGAATGGTCGCTATCCAGGCGCTGCTTCCCACGAAAAAAATGTTTGCTAAGATCGAATTGTTGCTGCGTCTAATCCCTGGATTCTCTTTCGGTGGACAGTTTTAAAAATCGTCAGGTTAGTACTATTTTAGTTATTAATACGCTGTGATCCAACATATTTTGTTCTTGTTTTGCTGCTAGTTACGTTATTTATCCCAAACGCGTTTCGCCTTCTCCTCTTCTAAGGCATCATCAGCGGGATCCATAACGATACAGTTTTGTTAGTTTTAGATTATTAAACAGTTCACTTCGCGATTTTTTGTAAAAAAGTAATTACTTACGATTTGCTGATCCGCGTTTCCTCACATCTGGTCTGGAGATCGTACTACCACTTTTATCACTGCCATATAATCACATTTCTGTTTTCTGGCCTTCCACACACTGTTCACCACGTTTCTCACTCTTTTTTGTGGTGGACTATTGTTCTTTTCTCACTCGAGACAACTATTTCGTCGTACACTGTTTTTCACAACGTAAATATTGCGAATCTATTACGTGTTTCATCTTTTTGGTATGTTTACCTATTTGTTGCCAACCTAACGAAGTGTATGCTCGAGACTAACTTCTATATATGATGCTTATACCGTGGGTGTGTATGAGTGGGAGAGAGAAGAGGATAGAAGGTGTTCTAGCTGTCAGCGAGTGGTTGAAAACTTTGGTGACAGCTGATTTGACTTTTCGTTTCAATATTCTGTGGAGGGGTTCATGGATGAGTGAGTGTAAAGATGTTGGGTTCTATTATTATTATATTGGACAGTATCATTATATTAATACTTTTTCTGAACGTTATTCTATTATTTTATCTATTAGTGTAAGTACACACTTGGTCATTCAACACATGCCAAGCAATTCATTATACTGAAAGTGGAAGAGTAGCGATGAAGCATAGTTCGTAATCACTAGAGTATGTGCCAGTAATGTGGGTCTAGTCGCTCATATTACATCTCGTGGAATGAAAGAATGGGGCATTGCAGGTGACTGTTATGAGTTGACGATGCTACAGTCATCTGGTCATAGCTGTGGGTTCATTGATTGTTCTGAGGAGATGGCTGATCGGAACTACAACGTATGAAACATCAGTTCACTTTATCACATTGCCTAATTTATTACTTTACCTATTTTGATACAATCCATTGCCATAAGAATGTGTCCAGTATTTACAACTGTCTTCGAACAGTAAACCATCGCATGATGAACATAATTACAAACTCTTCTCTTGAAGCACAAGTCCATACTTTTTTTTTAAAAAAAAAAGAGAGAGAGAGAGAGAGAGAGAGAGAGAGAGAGAGAGAGAGAGAGAGAGAGAAATTTCCATGTGTGACGTGAATATCGCTGATGGTGTAACTAGATGATGGTGACTGCTTCATCGAAGGCCAGGAACTGCCGCAGAGCGTGAGTCCATGCTCATTTCAGTGCGACGGCGCCGTCCTGGTGACAGAGTGTGTGTGTCTCCAGGAGCGCCTTCCATTGGGCGTTGCAGATTGCAGCGAGACGACGCTAATGTCTCTGGTATCGATGAGCATTGCCTATTTTGGTGTGGCACTACGATCTTTGCATGATACCACAACGACGGTGACCTGTTCATTGGATGGTAATGTTAAGAGCGCCGGTAACTTTGATTGGAAATGGAAATGAAGTCCCATGATTCTTGACAGAGTGTAGGGGAACGATGCGGGGGATCCGCACCGCCGTAATAGGTAAGGTCCTAATGGAGGTGGTTTGCCGTTGCCTTCCTCCGACCGTAAAGGGGATGAATGATGATGGTGAAGACGTCACAACAACACCCCGTCATCTCGGAGCAGGTGAAAATCCTTGTCCCCGCCGGGAATCGAACTCGAGAAGCGAGAACACTACCGCGAAACCACGAGCTGCGGACTAACTTTGATTTCGAAGATGAAAAGTGGGATACGTCAAGGGATTTAACACGGACGCTTCTCTCAGTCCATCGCCAGTTCTCATAACTTGGCACTAGAATCATACTAAGTAGTCTTTGTGGAAGAAAAGCTGCAATGTCAGCAAATAAGGGGAAAAACTAGCAGACTTGGCGGGAGGACCTGCCCCTCGAGATCTACTGGCTAACAGGAACCTAGGTATTTTTTGTGTGACTTGTTGGAGCTCACTGTAATCCATTTTCAAGTGCAGACCTGAAATATAACTTACCATAAGTATTTTAGAGGGACCACTCTTGTAAATTTTTTTTTTCATTTTTTTGTGCATAACGATCTCAGCTGACGGGGCCCTACTATCAACAGTGACATATGCTCTAATGCGCACATGACACCGTGGAGAGGTTTGGCATTACAGCATTCGAATTGACGAACCGTGTTGTGATCAGATAGCACCAACGCATTCTTCCCCTTTGTAGGCTAAATAATAATGACAGGAACCTATCCCACTAACAATATTCGGAATGGATTCCTCTGGGTCGAACGTAAATGTACTATCGTCCGTTAGGGACACCGGCTGATTTTCCGCGAGTAGGATGCAAACGCTGTAAAGGAATAATATTCGTTAGGGAAAAGAAACTACCAAAAGGAAGAAACATGCAAGTGGTGTCCCAATACGTGATGGAGAAAGAGATCAATAACATGAAATCTGCATCTGCATCTGCACCCTTACGCTCAATTTGTGGCAAAGGATGCAAACAGGTAGCCCACCCACCCCCTGCCCCTTAACAGTCTTCCTTTTTAAATCGCATTTGGTATAGGGGAAGAGAGATCATTGCTACCACGCTGTACTAAGCCCGAACTTAGTAGATTTGCCCAGATGGTCATTACGCAATATTTAAGTTGTAGGCCCTATTTGGCACGTGGCCTCAAGGAATTCTATCAGAGTTTCTGGAATATGCAGGATCCAGGTCTAGACCTATTAAAGTGTACAATATCTGCTGGTGAACTAGGCAAGTTCCAGAAGACTGGAAGCGTGGTATGATAGTAAAACTACCAAAGAACGGAAATCTAACCAAATGTGCTAATTAGAGACACATCACGCTTCTCTCGATGCCAAAAAATGTCTTTCGCCTCGTGCTTCTAAAAAGGATACAAGAAGCAGCCGATTGTTCACTACGAGAAGAACTAGCTGAGCTGATTTAGAAGTGGGAGATCCCGCTCCGAAAAAATGTCTGTTTTGCGAAACGTAATAAAGCAAGGCATGGAGTTCAACTGTCCATTGCAACTAAACCTCGTTGATTTAAAATATATATATATTTTTTGACAGTATACACAGAAAATCATCGTGGAATATTGTAAGTCCATATGGAATTCCTGGCCGTCTCTTTGTGATGTTTTCAGAAACCCATATCAAGTCTCGAGTTGCTGTATAAAACAGAAGATGGGAACATCCCTCTTTTCAGCATTCTGACAGGCGTCAGACAAGGTCGCATTTTGTCACCATTTCTACAGCTGCCCCTAGATCACTACTCTGAAATTCACACTTATTTTCCTGGCAGAGGGTTTTCTGTATCACTTCCAGACTACTTCTCTGCCGTTCCATTCTGTACGAGCTCTAATTTCTCCCTATTTTATTTCCCTATGTAGGGTGGTGACAATAAAATATTTTGACATACAAAAGACAAAGTTGGTGACTGAAACTTCCAGACGCCTTTGTTTTAACGATTGCCACCCTATCTCGCTTATAATATTCGTCGCACTTTCTCCCTGTTTCGAGATAATGCGAACGATCTTCCCTTCTTTGGACTTTTTCATGTCCTTCGTCACTCCTAGCTGATAAGGATCCGATACCACACAGTAGTACTCTAGCAGAGGACGAAAAAGCGTAGTGTAGGCAGTCTATTTATGACTTGTTGTATCTTCGCAGTGTTTTTCCTGTAACAATCAGTTCTTTTCATGTTGGTCGTAGATAACATACTGAGAAACATGGACATACGTTACAATGAACAATGCACGTTTAAGAATCTGGATTTTGCTGATGACTTCGTTCTCCTGGCAGAAAAACCACAAACTAGTGACCTTCAGGTCGGATTGGGCAGCCAGTTCTGTAGGGCTAAAAAGAAATGGTGATAAGACAAAACTATCTACGTAAAAAGTTCAAATGTATCTGCAGAAATTGCAGTGCAAACAGGAGGTCATACAAGGTGTTGATAGATTACTATACCGGGGCAGCGTCATATCTAATAACAAGGATGTAGATGTAGACATGAGCAGCAGAACTGAGAATTAGACTTCATAAATATGTCGACAAAGCTTCGGATGTATTCCTTTATAATCCTACCGATAGCCATATACACAAGCGAGACGTGGAAATTGTCAGCAAAAGGCAGCACAATAGCTCTATGTCTTTCAACACCGATGTTTGAGGCGAATTTTGAAAATCAGTTATCACAACCATGTTTAAACCTATAAAATGGTGAGAAGAAGTGCCCTACACAGCCTGAACAAAATCGTAGTTGAAAGTAGACTGAGGCTTGTGGGGAGTGCTCTACGCGTGAAAGGTGGAAGAATCCCCAAATAAGTACTGTTGTGGAAACCAACGGATGATACAGAAGCAGAGGATGACCTCATAACACCTGTAAACGAAGTTTTGCAGATCTTCAGTGCATGAACGCGAACTAGGAGGGAGCTGATAACCTAAACCTGGCAGCTAACTGGTTCGTTGACGGACACGTGTTGCCCGATATGCTACCCAGCAGTAGATGAAGTAATGAATCCACGTTTTTGCAGGCATTATCGCTTTGTTGTGATGTCTCCCACGGCAGTTCGTTCAACATTTCAGTGACACACTCACGCTGAGCAAACGAACGCCTTACGAACTGCGCAATTCTTCTTTGAATCTCTCTTTTTTTATCTCTACCGTTAAGTCCAGTATTACTAAAGAATTAGTCGAACGAGAGTTTTGGCAGGTAACAACTTCAAGCGTGAATTATACTTCGTTAGCAATGTTTCAATAAATCGGACTCTTAACAGTTGTTTGTGCCTCTGATTAATTTATATGGCCGTTTCAGTTATTGATCTCCGATTACGAAATCGAACTATTTCGGATCTTGTCGACTATTTATTAGCATTAAATTACATTTCTTTGTGTCAAGGATTAGCTGCCAATCTTTGCACCAAATCCTGAATAAACTACTGATCTTCCTGGATTTAGTAACAATTAGCGGGAAAGGAACCGTTTCGCTTAGTCTTTTTTTCCCCTCACGCACGTAAACAGAAATTAATATCAATACATACACAGTCAGACAAGAAACAAATGAAAGCAAAAACTCAGAAAGTTGGCAATACTTGCAAAAACACATGACTCTCTAGGCACAGAATATGGCATTAAAGTGTTGTGTTACGAAACTGCAGTTACAAAACGAAAAACTGAAGGCTTTCAACCACTTTTCTGCGTGAGGGAAAGTTGAATGGTTTTCAAATAATGAATTATAAGCTGCTCTGTGAGTACCTTTTCATTTTGTTATAAAAAACTTCGAAGTAACTGTTTTAAATCTGTAATCAATACGTTATAACAAACAATCGTGTAATATCAAAGGACACCCACTGAAGACGCCTTATTAAAAAGACGAAACGCATATGGGTGCACAAATAAAGTAAAATATTAATGTGCAGCAAGGAAGCGACGTATCTTTTGTAAACTTCTGCAATTTATATACAGATACTACGAAAAATGGCCACCACAAAAAATCTAAAATTTTTTAAATCTCGTCCTTGACATTTCCATGCCTCCTTGAAAAACGCAATCCCAAAGTGGTTCAAAATGGCTCTAAGCAGTATGAGACTTAATATCTGAGGTCATCAGTCCCCTAGACTTAGAACTACTTAAACCTAACTAATCTAAGGACATCATACACATCCATGTCCGAGGCAGGATTCGAACCTGTGACCGTAACAGCAGCGCGGTTCCGGACTGAAGCGCCGTATCCCAAAATGGGAACAATTCCTTTGTCGCTGAATGAAGAGAGTCGGTTAGAATGGTTTCATATGATATCGTAATTCATAGCTATCAGAAGATTCTACCATTTCTCTGCTATCAAATACACGTAAACACGTCGTAAGTGCTGGGCAGTGTAACGGTAGCCTTCCTGGACTACATTGTATGCTTCCGTAGGCCGTGTTCCTTCTACATCTCTGTCTACATGTGTTCTCCAGAAGCTACAGTACACTGCGTATCGGCGAGTACATGGTATCAATATTAGCTAATTTATGTTCTGCTCCAGTTGCACATTGAGCGATGGAAAAAAAATGATTGTCTGTACGCCTCTGTGCGCTCGCTTATTTCCCGTATACCATTCTCGTGATCTCTGCGTGAGATATACCGGGTGATCAAAAAGTCGGTATAAATTTGAAAACCTAATAAACCACGGAATAATGTAGACAGAGAGGTAAAAATTGACACACATGCTTGGAATGACATGGGGTTTTATTAAAACAAAAAAGAAAAACAAAGTATTGCTAGACGCGTGAAAGATCTCTTGCGCGCGTCGTTTCTTGACGATCGTGTGCTAAGCCGCCACTTCCGTCATGCTTGGCCTCCTAGGTCCCCAGACCTCAGTCCATGCGATTATTGGCTTTGGGGTTACCTGAAGTCGCAAGTGTACCGTGATCGACCGACATCTCTAGGGATGCTGAAAGACAACATCCGACGCCAGTGCCTCACCATAACTCCGGACATGCTTTACAGTGCTGTTCACAACATTATTCCTCGACTACAGCTATTGCTGAGGAATGATTGTGGACATATTGAGCATTTCCTGTAAAGAACATCATCTTTGCTTCGTCTTACTTTGTTATGCTAATTGTTGCTATTCTGATGAGATGAAGCGCCATCTGTCGGACATTTTTTGACCGTTTGTATTCTTTTGGTTCTAATAAAACCCCATGTCATTCCAAGCATGTGTGTCAATTTGTACCTCTCTATCTACATTATTCCGTGATTTATTCAGTTTTCAAATTTATACTGACTTTTTGATCACCCGGTACATCGGGTGGCAGCAGAATGTCGAAACATCTTCGTTAAATTCACGTTCTTAAAATCTACACAACCGTATTTCTCGACGAAGGAGCCTTCTTTCTTCCAAAGATTCCCATTTAAATTACTCGAGCATCTGCACTATACTTTTGTGTGGTGTACACGGAATTATCTGAGTACGTTCGACAGTTGTTGTGATGCCTACTTCATGAGAACTTGAAAAGCTGGAACAGTACTCTGGAAACCATCATTTCCTTAAGATGGCACAAAGTGATAAAGGGAAATGACGTGTATTCGCCAAGAATTTCATACTGTATGCTCAGATTCTGTATACAGATGTGATGACGAAAGACATTAGGTTTATCACCGTTGCACGGTCGTAAGGCACGCAGCTACGTCGCATAAAGCAGCTATGAGTGCGGCAGGAAGCAGATTTCTAGCGAAGAAGTGCTTTTTCCGCTGTTCTCGGCCAACGGATATTGCGTCAAGTCCGGCGGCAGTTACAGCAGTATAGTGACGTCACAGCAGGCAGCGCGCAGTCGCGCTTCGCGATGGCTCGGCGCAGACTGTTTCCCGGAACTGCAGACCCTCTGCGCCTTATGCCTTATCGGTTTCCCACACGACGCTCGAGGCGTTCATCAACACCAGCTTTGCATTACGTTTCCGATAACTCTTAAGAGTTTCAGAATGAAAGTGTGAACGAGAACAGCACTACAGATTCCGACAGCCGTACAGGCCCATAGGACGCTTCGTCTTCCAGAGGTTCTCAGAGCGTTCTAGATCTACATCTGCCTTTGACCTGCTGGCAAGTCACCATACCTTCTGCCTCACCATCGAAGTTTTAATTAATTTCTTCCTATGTATACAGGTTAGTCTTTATAGACCAAAATCCGCAGTTATCCGATTAAACTGAAATTTCTGTGGGCCTTTGAAACTAGCGCAATATTATACTTCCATACGAAATAAATTTAAGACCATGGTTCGAGAGTGGTGAACGAATTATGACTATGAAAATATAGAGTTTCAAAACAAATTAATATTCAAGAAGAACATTAATTACGAATTTTGTGTTTACATGTGATGCTTTGTTTATTTAACCTGATCTGGTTAGGGTCACCAGGCGCTCTCTTACATCGTACTAGGGTTTCTTACGTGCTGTATCTTTTATATCATAGTTAACCAGTAATAAGAATTTTAGTATGACAAGTGCTATTAAAATGATTGACTGTCAGAAGTGGCAATGTGAATAAATTATGCTGGTTATGAACTAAGAAAGTTGATCATGGCATAGTTTGTAATACTCCACATGCAGCAACTAATAGTGATAATAATATTAATAACAATAATAATAATAATAATAATAATAATAACAAAAATGACACAATTGTGAAATTAGTAACAATATAGATAGTGCCAGATATAAGAAGAATTTATAAGGCAACAAAATAGATGTTTTCTGATATAGCGGGTTCTGGGAAAATGAAATTTAAGGATACTACATCGGCTAAGAATACTGGGAAATAAGGAAGGTCGGGTTCCAAAGAGGGATGTACAAGGCTAACGAGTGCGTAAAGGGACAATGGTAATCTTATTGTTGCTTTCGTAGATATCTCATTACCTGTCTTCTGAAGATGGAGATTTTATTTAGTCATTTAACGTAGTGCGGCAAGTTGCTTCAGAGTCAGGTTACTGGTACTGAAAAGGATTCGAGAAGGTGACTGAACGATGGAGTGAGACAGAAAGCATTTTGCTCTGATAGGAACGGGTGTTTCCTCATTGTTGTTCAGACAAGAGTGTCCAGGTCGAGGAGAGATACGAGGGACAGTTTTCATTGACAAGACAGAGGAAAAGACAGAGGGTATGGAAATCTCTGCACTTGTCTGCACGCAGCCAGGACAGCTGTGGGTACGACGCTGAAATATGACCAAAGGGTCGAATATCACAGATTTGACGAACACAGGCATTCATAACCAGTTACAAGCGCCATGAGCTTTCCTGAGAAAGGCCTTGCAGAATAACATCGCTGTAATCAATAGTTGGAAATGTGTTTTTACTGGTTACTTTTTGAGGTCAGGACGGAGGCTCTTTTTATATTTTTGTGGGGCATGGAGAGATGCTGAAACCTTCTTACACATTATAGTTACGTGTTCATTCCGATTTAGATTTTCATCTATTATTACTCTTAGATTTTTTTCCGAAGTAGAAAAGTCGATATGTGTCCCATTTACGGTTAAAGCTGGGAGGGACTCCCGCTATTTCGGGCTAATGAGCCTCGAATGACTAACAAGTACCACTTGGATTTTGGATGAGTTGAGCTTTGAACCTCTACCCTGGGCCAATTTGATAAGTGCACACTGATCAGTATTGAGTTTCTCATTAGTTTTCTTTAGGTTTATACGTTTTGTACTTACATACAACTGTTGGTTTTCAGCGTGCTTGTGGTATTTGCAGTAGAAAAAGACTGTTGACACATCATTTACGTACAATGAAAAGAATGTAGGGCTTAATACCAGTTTCCTGTGGTCTTTTTGCATAGATTTATATACTCACGAGGAACGGCATAACATTTACCTAACTATTAGTTCCTTGGACGTTTATTAAAATGAAATTGCCTTTAAGTAGATGCCATGACGGATAAATTTTAATGCTGCCCTTCCAGTGCTAATAAACAACCTGTTGTCTGATCAAAACAAAAGCTTGGCTTAACAGATAACGAGCGGCGAAGGATGACTCTTTGATTCTATACTTCACAAACATTAAAAGCGACAGTTAAAGTGTGAAAGAAAAACACCGTATCTCGTCTAGTTTCATTTGTAAATATACTGATAACAATTTTATCATATATGAATGTGTGAAATTGTTATTTTACGTTAATTTTGTGTCGCCACTTGTTTCTTTCACGCCTCCATCTGAAGCAAATTAAACACGTTTGTTAATCGTTGTTACAGCCGATACATGAGTGTGAAACGAATCGTGTTTCGGATATGTCGTAAGTTATCCAGTAAGATGTATGAATTAAGTGACCTCTCACAAATCAAAAGTAAGACCAAAAGCAGTAGTTGAAGTGTAGGTGTACAATAAACGAAGTGTGGCGTTACAAAGCCGACAACATGTGGGGAGAACGTGTTTTAGGAGTCTGCGCCTGTAACGTAGGCTTCCCCTCGAGCAACGTGGCACCATTGGCTCACTGGCGTTTAGGCGCCGAAAACGACCTGATTGTAAGTCGTAGATAACAACCCCCCCCCCCTCTCCTCCGCAAAAAACAGATTTTTCTTGAGTGAATTGTTTGTAACTTCTCTTAGTGCGATTTTTTTTCTCGTTCGAAATATCTGGATCTGTGATGTATTGAACCTTGTTCAAGTGACAAGAGATAGAAAACGTTATATCTAATAGCGTTAGTAACGTGCTGCGAGAGTAGTATATGTAAGGGACGATAAAAAATTTTCCGTTTGTGTGCGTTGCCGCGGCGTACATGCAACACAGTGCGACTCCATTGCGTGTATATAAAATCAGCGACATGTAAGCAAGGGATTAGTGTGCTATTTGCAAATGTAGTAGCGCAGAAGTGGGAGACACTCGAGCACCCGCCCTCTACTCCTGATTTCTTCCCATGCGATTATCGCGCCTTCGGTCCCTTAAAAAAGTCTCGAAAGGACGAAGATTCATGTCGAACGAGGGTGTGCAGCAACCAATCACAGGCTTCTGCACGCAGAAGGACACCGTGTTTTATCAAACGGATATCTTCAACTTGATGCGTCGGTGGAATGATTGCCTCAATGGTCACGGCGATTTTGCCTGGCTGGCATACCGATTTTCGACTGTACGATCTTCGAACGGAAACTTTTAACTTTTTGACTGTCCCTTACATATCTCTCTAAAAGAAATTTATACTACAGTATGAATTTGTATCTCGCAACGTCCTTATGGAACACATGTAAAATCGGCGGACAAATAATACCATGTGAAGTTATCGTAGAAACATGAAGATACTCCTAAACTGAAAGCTCCAATACGTGTTGATCAAATCGTATAAGACTTTTGGGGATATCCCTCTGAATACATACGAAGAAGAAACGACGTATAAATTTCAGAGGAGGCCGAAACCAGATTTGGATTTATTGGTAGAGTTATTTTAGGGTCCCAGTCAAATCGGACTAAACGAATAAATTGAAGGAATATAATAACGGTGACCGATATGCAAATATCCTTTGAGTCATAACATAGAATTGACGTCATGTTTAGAGAATATGGGACGATGAGTAGCAAGGCGAAAATATTCTGACTATATACTCCTTTGTAAGTAAAACAAGGTTCTCTGCCGCTAGCATCAATGTGACACTGAACAACATTCTCGCTGATGACCTTGCCGTTGAGCGCCCATAAGATCCAAATTAATCGTTCTATAAAAAGTAAAACGAACGGCATTTAGTCACAAATCGTAACTTTTATTTCAGCACACTATGCATTTCGAGCCTTGGGGGCCCATCCTCAGTTGCTTAATTAGTTTATACAATTTTCTGAAAACAGGTTTCTCTGGAGCTAGCATCAACCCGTTACTGAAGAACAATCCTTCTACAAAAAATGAAACAAACGACATTTAGTCACAAATCGTGATTTTTATTTCAACACACTCTGTATTTCGAGCCTTGACAAATCATTTTCAGGTTCTTGACAAGTTCATATAATTTTCTGAAAACAAGTTACTACTGGTCCTGTTAAGAGTACATACATACGAGGTGTGGCTAGAAAAAAACCGGACTAGTACTGGTGAAACAATAAAACGAATGCAATAAGGCTGAAAGTCGCGTGGGCTGTCACGTGACTCTCGCTCCGCCTACTGCTCGAGTTTCATCTGCCTCCTGCACTCAGTCTGCCCGTGGCGTCTGTTTTAAGTAGTTGACGTTTTGTCTGTGCGTCGGAAAATGTTGAGTGTACAGAAAGAACAGCGTGTTACCATCAAATTTTGTTTCAAACTAGGAAAATCTGCAAGTGAAACGTTTGTAATGTGACAACAAGTGTACGGCGATGATTGTTTATCGCGAACACAAGTGTTTGAGTGGTTTAAACGATTTAAAGATGGCCGCGAAGACACCAGTGATGACACTCGCACTGGCAGACCATTGTCAGCAAAAACTGATGCAAACATTGAAAAAATCGGTAAACTTGTTCGACAAGATCGCCGTTTAACAATCAGAGCAGTGTCTGAGTTAACAGGAGTTGACAAGGAAAGCGAGTACGGAGAAAACGGAACGATTTGTGGAGAAAAAAGTCATGGATCCTTCACCAAGACAATGCCCCAGCTCACAGTGCGTTGTCAGTGAAGACGTTTATGGCAAAACACAACATTCCCATCTTAGATCATCCACCCTACTCACCTGATTTGGCCCCCTGTGACGTTTTTCTTTTCCCTAAAGTCAAGTCAGCTTTGAAAGGAACTAGATTTGAGACTGTTGAAGCAGTAAAAGAAAAAGCGACGGAAGTAATGTATGGACTTACCGAAAATGATCTGCAGCATTGCTATGAACAGTGGAAAATTCGTATGGAGCGGTGTAGAGACCGAGGAGGAGAGTACATTGAAGGAGATAACATGAAATTGTAAATAATTGTAAATAAATGTTTTTTCCAGCATCAGTCCGGTTTTTTTCTAGCCGCACCTCGTATACTGTGTTCCAGTGCAGTTACAATTTTTAATTGCACACTGCAGACAGTTTCAAATTCTGCCATAAACAACAAATGTATAGTGAATAGTAATATTATGATGTGTCCTATAGGTTTGTACAGCAGGTACTGTGGGTACAAAACACCCTCTTCATTTACCATTCTCACTTGTTTGCCATTAGTTTGCCACACTGTCATCAGAAATAATCGGACAGAAGTTTTATACAGCCATGAGCTTTTAAACTAAACAAACTTACTCAGTTTCAAACTTCACTGCTGTCGGCGGAGGCTCCTTTGATACACAATACATGACGTAGGTGGTAATAAATCGACTTGTACCCTGGGTATTAGTTACCTTAGTCGCAACAATAGTTTCATAGATTTCAGTTCTCATTAAACTACAGCAAGTTTCGTTCGGCTACGAATTATTAGTCTTGCTGTATATTCATGCATAGTTCGGTGATTTTTGAAAAAAAAAGGAAAACGAAGCCTAAGTTATTCTGTTATATTAGAACTAATATTTAGAAAACACATTTCTGGTTGCGGAGACGCAGATGACAAAAACATGTGCGAGTAGTGAAATAGTGAAGTCTGTGAACTGAGATTTGAGCAGCTAAACGAAGCTCATATAGTGAACGAAGTGTTTTCGGTATAGAAAAGAGCGGAGGCAAGACTGTCAAGGAACCCGTTATCACGCACACCATTACACTGAAACGTGATGAACTGCTGTCAGAGTACGAAGGACAAAATTCTTTTAACTGAACCCATATTTTCATTCTTTGGAATATGGGAACCTCCAGAAGAAAAAATAAATGAATCGAAAACAGAAAAACAAAAAAATTAGCTATTATTTAGGAAAAGTGAACTGAAAGCAAGTGACAGAAGTGTAGGTCCTGAAACAAGTCGTCTGTTTCCGGCGCGTAACACGTATGTTGTGAAGTGAGCTTCAAATTGCGGCGTGTATTATGCATCATAAATACAGTAAGTAGCAATTTATTGTAAAGCTACGTGTGTTTTGGATTATTTCTCGACTGTCCGTACAGACTCGGGTCCGCATTAGTCCAGGTAATCTGGAGTTTGCTGTGATAGTAAAAGGTTTTATCTTCAGCAACACAATTAGTCCGATACCGATACTCTGGTATTGCTTATGACACTAGTAAATTATGGAATACTTGGGCTCTGTGCCGTACAACACTCACGGGCAGGGCCAGTTCGAGAACATTTTACCGCACGAGCAGCCTGTCATCCACCAACTCTGTCCACTCTCGGTTGATCCATTGTGGACATGGGACACCGGCTGGTCAAGTATTTAACAGCCGTGCAGTTGATATTTTATTTTATTTTTACTACTAGTTTCGGAATTCGATTTTGCCATCTTCAGGCCCCATGTGCATCTCTCAAAAATAAACGATACTGGCGTACTGGTGCCATATGCTCCTGGATGTCATGAATTCTAAACCGTGTGCTTCGAGGGAAGCACGACATCCAGTAACATATGGCCAAGTATGCCAATATAGTTTATCTCCCAACAGAGAGATGCATATGGGGCCTGAAGATTCACGACATCCAGTAACATATGGCCCAGTATCCCAATATCATTTATCTCCCAACAGAAAGATGCATATGGGGCCTGAAGATTGTACGAGGTGCATTCAAGTTCTAAGGCCTCCGATCTTTTTTCTAATTAACTACTCACCCGAAATCGATGAAACTGGCGTTACTTCTAGACGTAATCGCCCTGCAGACGTACACATTTTTCACAACGCTGACGCCATGATTCCATGGCAGCGGCGAAGACTTCTTTAGGAGTCTGTTTTGACCACTGGAAAATCGCTGAGGCAACAGCAGCACGGCTGGTGAATGTGCGGCCACGGAGAGTTTCTTTCATTGTTGGAAAAAGCCAAAAGTCACTAGGAGCCAGGTGAGGCGAGTAGGGAGCATGAGGAATCACTTCAAAGTTGTTATCACGAAGAAACTGTTGCGTAACTTTAGCTCGATGTGCGGGTGCGTTGTCTTGGTGAAACAGCACACGCGCATCCATTCCCGGACGTTTTTGTTGCAGTGTAGGAAGGAATTTGTTCCTCAAAAAATTTTCGTAGGGTGCACCTGTTACCGTAGTGCCCTTTGGAACGCAGTGGGTAAGGATTACGCCCTCGCTGTCCCAGAACATGGACACCATCATTTTTTCAGCACTGGCGGTTACCCGAAATTTTTTTGGTGGCAGTGAATCTGTGTGCTTCCATTGAGCTGACTGGCGCTTTGTTTATGGATTGAAAAATGGCATCCACGTCTCATGCATTGTCACAACCGACGGAAAGAAAGTCCCATTCATGCTGTAGTTGCGCGTCATCATTGCTTGGCAACATGCCACACGGGCAGCCACGTGGTCGTCCATGAGCATTCGTGGCATCCACCTGGATGACACTTTCCGCATTTTCAGGTCGTCATGCAGGATTGTGTGCACAGAACCCACAGAAATGCCAACTCTGGAGGCGATCTGTTCGACAGTCATTCGGCGATCCCCCAAACCAATTCTCTCCACTTTCTCGATCATGTCGTCAGACCGGCTTGTGCGAGCCCTAGGTTGTTTCGGTTTGTTGTCACACGATGTTCTGCCTTCATTAAACTGTCGCACCCATGAACGCAGTTTCGATACATCCATAACTCCCATCACCACATGTCTCCTTCAACTGTCGATGAATTTCAATTGGTTTCACACCACGCAAATTCAGAAAACGAATGATTGCACGCTGTTCAAGTAAGGAAAACGTCGCCATTTTAAGTATTTAAAACAGTTCTCATTCTCGCCGCTGGCGGTAAAATTCAATCTGCCGTACGGTGCTGCCATCTCTGGGACGTATTGACAATGAACGCGGTCTCATTTTAAAACAATGCGCATGTTTCTTTCTCTTTCCAGTCCGGAGAAAAAAAATCGGAGGCCTTAGAACTTGAATGCACCTCGTATTATAGAATTGCGAAACTGGTAGGAAATATAAAATAAAATAACATCTCAACTCCACGGCTGTTGGGGAATTTCATTGTTAAACACTCTGCACATGTTCTCCTCCCTGTCTCTCTGTCCATGGCTTTGTCCACTCTCTCTGTCCATCTCCTCCATCTCTTCCTGTCTTTCTGTCCATGTCCTCCTCCCACCTTTCTTTCTCTTCATCTCCTCCTCCATTCCTCTCTGTCCTCCTCCTATGTCACTCTCATACCAATGGAAGCTAGGTGATTCTTACCCCCCCCCCCCACCTCCACACACCAAAGGAGTTTCTTGCCAGAGTTTTAGCTTGCCTGAAATCGATCCAGAGTAGTAGCAGATGTGGACGTCACTGTATTTTTATAACATATGCAGGTTGGTTAGAAACTCTCTTGAAATCTTGTAAGAGTGTTTCACAGTAGATTGTGTTTATAAATAATAGGTAAGCAAAAAGTTCGATACGAAGCGGCGTCCCACAGTTGATTAGAATTGAAGTTAGCCAACCACGATGTTGTGCACGCAAATACAAGCGGCTCGGGGCATGGGGCATGGGGCGGTAGTAAGGATCAAACCCGAGCCAAAGGTTGAGCAGTCTCGTGCACAGTCATCTATGATATGAGAACAGCCGACAATAGTTGTATCAGGCGGGCCGCTTGAATTTGCGCGCAACGGCTGATTGGCTAAGTTTATGCTAATTTACTCGGAACCGTCCCAGACAGTTATTCTGCAGCACAGTCTACCCTACAAGATTTTCAGACTGTTTCTGGGCACTCTTTATAGAAGTGCAAAATTCAACAGGATATAGAGGATGCTCAACTGAACAATTTGAGATAGGGAACCTGGGGCCGGAGAAGCCAGATTAAGGAGATAATAACAGTAAAAGCACATTATTGGGTACTTTTTATTTACGTTACCTACCTGCAAATACCGTAGTTGACACAATCTACTTACCATTTGTACTGTATCTTACAAAATGTGCAAAACTGACGAGCATAAACCTCAACGCATCCACGACATCGTGGAATAAGATTCTGACGCATCCTGACGGATATCCCTGCTGTGTTACGACTCACACCACAGCCAGCCACAATTCTGGCAGCTAATTCCATCTCCGTATCCACTGGGGTCTCGCAGACAAGTGACTTTAGATACACCGTAGGAAATAATCGCGAGTACTAAAAGATGGGATACAATTCGTCGGCTTTGACCAATGACATCAGAAGCTCCCCGAGATTATGTTCAGAAACAAAGAAATGCAGGAGAGATAAAGCAGATGGTAGACACATATCATGTACATCCGCCCATCCATAAGTGAATCCTTAGTCATAATATCCTATTCTTCAGTTGACCTATGTAGCTCAACTGAAGAATGGTATACTAGCGCAAAAAGGAAAAAAGAGGACAGAAGTAACTTTAGCATGGAATACCTCAGTTGGCATATATGAGTTGTATTCCAAACTTGAGTTGATCTGTGTAGGTTAACTGCAGTATGGGATGCAAATTTAACGTACACTGTGTGATCAAAACTATCCGAACACCATCAAAAGCATGCGTTTTTCATATTACGTGCATTGTGCTGCCACCTACTGCCAGGTACTCCATGACAGCGACCTCAGTAGTTATTAGACATCGTGAGAGAGCGGAATGGGAAGCTCCTGCGGACTCACGAACTTCGAACGTGGTCAGGGGATTTGGTGTCACTTGTGTCATACGTCTGTACGCGAGATTTTCACACTTCTAAACATACCTAGGTCCACTGTTCCCGATATGATAGTGAAGTGGAAGCGTGAAGGGAAACGTACAGCACGAAAGCGTACAAGCTGACCTTGTTTGTTGACTGACAGAGACCGCCGACAGTTGAAGAGGGTTGTAAGGTGTAATAGGCAGACATCTATCCAGACCATCTCACAGGGATTCCAAACTGAAGCAGGATCCACTGCAATACTATGACAGTTAGGCGGAGGGTGAGAAAACTTGGATTTCCCGGTCGAGCGGCTGCTCATAAGCCACACTTCACACCGGTAAATGCCGAACGACGCCTCGCTTGGTGTAAGGAGCGTAAACATTGGACGACTGGACAGAGGAAATTGTAGTGTGGAGTGACGAATCACGGTACCCAATGTGGTGATCCGATGGCAGGGTGTAGGTATGGCGTATGCCCGGTGAACGTCATCTGCCAGCGTGTGTAGCGCCAACATTAAAATTAGGAGGCGGTGGTCTTATGGTGTGGTCGTGTTTTTGATGGAGGGGGCTTGCACCCCTTCTTGTTTTGCGTATCACTATCACAGCACAGGCCTACACTGATGTTTTAAGCACCTTCTTGCTACCCACTGTTGAAGAGGAATAGGGGGATGGCGACTGCATCTTTCAACACGGTCGAGCACCTTTTCATAATGCACGGCCTGTGGCTGAGTGGTTACACGACAATAACATCCCTGTGATGAACTGGCCTGCACTGAGTCCTGACCTGAATCCTACAGAACATCTTTGGGATATTTCGAGACGCCGACTTCATGCCAGGCCTCACCGACCGACATCGATACCTCTCCTCAGTGCAGCACTCCATGAAGAATGGGCTGCCATTCCCGAAGAAACCTTCCAGCACGTGATCGAACGTATGCCTGCGTGAGTGCGTGAGTGGAAGCTGTCATCAAGGCTAAGGGTGGGTCAACACTATACTGAATTCCAGCATTACCTATGGAGGGCGCCACTTTTAAGTCATTATCAGGTCCGGATACTTTTGCTCACATTGTGTATGTCGACGTTTTGGCCTTCGCTAGCACTAGTATCATACGGGATACAAATTTTACAGGTGTTGCTTTTTTCCCCTCCGCTACTGCTATAAACAGCATCCTATTCTTCAGTCGATACCAGTATAGTGCAGTATAGTGAAGTCGAAAAGACCGACATACGTCAAATTTGTATCGCATACTTCAGTTGACCTGTATACCTGAACTGAAGTACGGGACGCAAATTCTTTTTCACCTTCCATACTTGTAGTACCGACTGAAAATTATCGTAGTGCTACTAGCGACGGTGAAAAAAACCTACAACAGTAAAATTTGTATCCCGTACTTCAGCTGTGCTACGTAGGTATCCTGTACTTCAGTTGACCTATATAGGGAAACCTGAAGAATGGGATACTACTGCTAGCGAAGGCGAAAAATAAAGACGCGCATAAGATTTGTATCCCGTACTTCAGTTTACCTTTGTAGGACGACTGAAGAACAGGATACTGCCTTTGAAGCTCAAGTGAGGTACAGGACGCCAAGGTTACGTATGTCGCTTTTTTCGTCTTTTCTACCACTAGTATACTATTTTTCAATTGATCTATATAGGTCAACTGAAGTAGTTGATACAAATTTTTCGTACATCGGTCTTTTCGCGTTCGATAGTACCAGTATCGACTGAAAAATATCGTTGTAGTACTAGTGCTAGTAAACCGAGCGAGGTGGCGCAGTGGTTAGCACACTGGACTCGCATTCGGGAGGACGACGGTTCAATCCCGTCTCCAGCCATCCTGATTTAGGTTTTCCGTGATTTCCCTAAATCGTTTCAGGCAAATGCCGGGATGGTTCCTTTGAAAGGGCACGGCCGATTTCCTTCCCCATCCTTCCCTAACCCGAGCTTGCGCTCCGTCTCTAATGACCTCGTTGTCGACGGGACGTTAAACAACACTAACCTAACCTAACTAGTGCTAGTAAGGCGAAAAAAAGCGACAACCGCAAAAATTGTATTCCGTACAGCAGTTGACGTGCCCTGCTTCAAGTCTTCCATATTCATAGAAATAGATAAACCCATACCTGCAGACGAAAATAAAAAAGTAAAATTGTCCAGAATGAAAAATAATTCTTCCAAAACATCTAAAACTCACTAAGAATGAAAATAAGTAACGAATGAATTGGAACGCACAAATGATTTAAATTAGTACAAGCGATAAAACTTTTACGGAATGTCTAAAAAGACATTCATTTATTTCAATTTACAACGATGACCCCTCGCCACAGAAGATAACCGATTTATTATCTATGACTCGAAAATAAAGACATTAATATTTATGAGCAACCTATTATGTCCTTGGTCAAAACCGACAGGTTGTATCCCTTTCTTCAGTTGACCCAAATAATCTAGGGGATTCAGGCCAGGTGACCTCGCAGAACCATGGAATAGGACCTCCCATTCCAATGCAGCGACCGGAAATATTGTACCGGTACTGCTCTGTCGTATTATACTGTATAACTCTGAATAGCACTGAGTAATGAATGGGTCTGTCGTTGATTCATAGCACGTTCTGTCATAGGACAATGTAAATATGATACAACAGAGCCACATTATGAACAAGTAAAGTAAACAAAACCGCATCATGACTTCGTGGTAATCCTTCTTTTCTTGCAGAAAATAAAGAATATACAAGTTGTAACGTATTACTATCTTTACGACGTTTCTCATCGAGCCATATACGTTATTTGGGATTTCTAGCTGCTTCTCTCACACAAATAATTATAAAAATTCAGAAATTCAGGGTCGCCACCAGCCCAAGCCCTTCCTAACCATTTAGACAAAACGGAGCTGGACAATTATTTGTCTCATTAGTTTACTAATTTAATTACAAGTATGCAAATTTCTTTAAGTAGCCAGATAGATAGCACTCCATGTCGTGCATGAAGCAACTTGATTAATTCAGGATTGGAAATCGGAGTAAGTGGGTAAGATCAACACCACAGAATTTGGTTCAAATGGCTCTGAGCACTATGAGACTTAACATCTATGGTCATCAGTCCCCTAGATCTTAGAACTACTTAAACCTAACTAACCTAAGGACATCACACAACACCCAGTCATCACGAGGCAGAGAAAATCCCTGACCCCGCCGGGAATCGAACCCGGGAACCGGGCGTTGGAAGCGCGTACGCTACCGCACAACCACACCACAGAATTTATCTTTCACGTAGATTATTTATTGTATCTAAGTATTTGGTTGCACATCCTAACTACACATAACTGGTGCCTGACTAGAAATATTTAGATAAGAATTACGTGAGAATGTAACAGAGCACAGTTTAACTACAGCAAGAAGAAACACACAAAACGGGGGTGGGAGGCAATGGTACTATCATCTCCTTTGCATTCATACCATAAAAATATCTCAGTGAGATTCGCGTTACGATTCTACGCGTGCACTATTCTGGACAGAGGTTTAACCAATGCACGAGGTTGTGCGATAATTATTCAACATACTAACTGTGTCTGCTGCTTGCAAATGGCCGAACTAGAGCACGTGGTGCATTCCGAATCAAACTGTTGTGCTGCTTTGTAGAAAGCGCACGAAAGAACAGATATTCTTGCAGAAATTATAGCTCATTACACAAGCAAACTGTTAAAATAAAGCCTATTGCGGTGCCGCGGTGGACCAGAAGGGTCATTGATTACCAAACACGTGGCACAAAATCGACACACAAAGACAAAAGCAACTTCCACAAAATATAAGATTAAAAATCATACTGGCTTCGACACAGTATTACACTGACGTACTGTTGAAGGGATCCTAACCAGCTTTTCCTAATCAGATTTACCGTTTGAAATTATACTTTATCGTTGTTCAAAATGAACAAAGTAACTTCCACATTTTTAACTCAAAGACCCAAAAATCGCCTATTTAAAGCAATATAATTACGGTACATTCGGAAAAATAACTCGCTTCACACGCTTCAGTTAAGCTGAAGTTCTTAAGTATTTCAACAGTTAAACATAACGAAGTCCTAACACAACCTGCTTCCTATCACGTGAAAACCCCCTTAAGAACTACGATCCGTACTCAGCAAGCGTTCACCGAAGAGTGCAGCTTTCTCTTTCGAGATTACCTAGCTCCCCGTGCAGCGGAAGCTACCAGAGGGGTAGCCCTCCGTCACCAACCTCACACACAAAAACAGCCTTCGACATAGCCTTCAACTAAGATGGGCAAACCTCTCTGTTCAGGTAGTGGAAAACTAAGTTGGTCATCCTGTGATCTCCTTCGAACGAGAAGCAACATCGTCTGCTCCCAGCAGCGTTTCCCTCAAAAAAAAAAAAAACCGAAACCCCACATTAAAATACACATATAATATTCAATAGGGCTTATTTGAGTGCTCAGTCTTTCTGGAAGAGTTCATGAATTGAGCTAAAATCAGGTAGTAAAGTGAATAAGTTGTACCGAATTCCACAAGCGTCTTATGAAACGACTTCATAGAGATGTTTCAGTGTAAATAAACAGCACAGTACGTGTAAACTTGTACGCATGTCAGTTCTAAATAAGCTGGAAAGCAGCAATGCTAGACAAAGCGGTAGACAAGTTTAGTTCCACATCTCCATAGGATGGCTTCTGTGGTGTCACCGCCACACACCACACTTGCTAGGTGGTAGCCTTTAAATCAGCCGCGGTCCGTTAGTATACGTCGTACCCGCGTGTCGCCACTATTAGTGATTGCAGCCCGAGCGCCGCCACACGGCAGGTCTAGAGAGACTCCCTAGCACTCGCCCCAGTTGTACAGCCGACTTTGCTAGCGATGGTTCACTCTCTACATCCGTTCTCATTAGCCGAGACGACAGTTTAGCTTAGCTTTCAGCTACGTCATTTGCTACGACCTAGCAAGGCGCCATATTCAGTAATTAGAATGAATTCTGAACAGATAATATTGTGAATCATGTACCGTCAAGAGCGACGTTCATCATTAACGGATTAAAGTTAAGTATCAAACTAATTATGTCCGCTTTCTGAATTCTCATTCCTTGTCATGTTCCAGACCTCACGTCAGCATAGTTCTTCCCTCTTCACGCCATCCTGCGTGAGCTAAAACGCGTGCCTTTCGGCCCCCACTAGTAACGCGGTGTTGGCTCTTCTGCCAACACAACAGCTTCTCCAACCCGAGGTTGCCTGTCTCAAATTGTTCAGTGGAGCATTCTCTATATCCTGTTACATTTTTGCACGCTCTTAGGTAAACACCCTGTATGATATTGTAGAGTTCCTACTGTGCCCACATTGCAACAATGTTTGTCTTCGGTTCAGCACTTGACGTGAGTTGCACTGGCTGTGTTTTGTAGCGGGAGGCTCCAGACGGCGACCGGCGGCAAGTAGTGCGGGCCCGCAGCGTGCGCCGCCGTCTCTTCGGCGACGACGAGTCGGCCGGCGAGGACGGCGGCGCCGGCGGCATAGGCGACGCCGGGCGCAGGCGGCGCCGCGCGCGCTGGCCAGATGACCCGCTGGCTGTCTACGTGCTGCGGCCCGCCCAGGACGTCACCGACAAGATGGCCGCCGAGGAGACGGCCGCAGCCACCCGCCGCTGGAACTTCGACTTCGTGAACGAGCGCCCGCTGGAGGGCCAGTGGCAGTGGGAGAAGGTGAGACTGCCTCCCACCCAGCCAGTTTCCTATGTGCCGGCACTCCCTCCCTGTCTTACGTCGCTTAACAATCCTGTCGGAGGAACATCAGCAACTGAGCATTATAGCAGAGGTTCAAAATACCGCTTCATTTGTAAGGTTCCTCTTGTTTAGAACACGACCCGTTTCTGCCTCTTATATGCACATCAGCAGGAGTTACAACTTTGTGCTGAGATCCCGAGCTCCGCAGTGTACGAGTACAGTAGAAATCTGCATATACCGGCTGATCAAAAAGTCAGTATAAATTTGAAAACTGAATAAATCACGGAATAATGTGGATAGAGAGGTACAAATTGACACACATGCTTGGAATGACATGGGGTTTTATCAGAACCAAAAAAATACAAAAGTTCAAAAAATGTCCGACAGATGGCGCTTCATCTGATCACAATACCAATAATTATCATAACAAAGTAAGACAAAGCAAAGATGATGTTCTTTACAGGAAATGCTCAATACGTGGTTCAGCACACGATCATCACCAAACGACGCGCGCAAGAGATCTTTGACGCGTCTAGCAATATGTGGTGGAGCGCCATCCTGCATAAACATCGTACGTTCCAGCAGGTGTTTATCAGCTAGGCTGGGGATGATGCGATTCTGTAACCTCTCACCCGTCACGGTAGCAGTTACAAAACCAGAATCGCGCATTTCCTCGAAGAAAAGAGGCCCGTTAACGGTATATGTGGTAAATCCAACCCGTACCGTGATTTTCTTTTCGTGCAGTGGAGTTTCCACGACAGTTTAGGATTGTCGGTAGCCCAAATTCTGCAGTTTGGGCGTTGACAGACCCACGGAGCGTGAAATGAACTTCGTCGGCCCACAACACGTTACTCAACCAATCGTCATCTTCCGCCATCTTTTGGCCGACACCGCAAATGCCCTCCGCTTCACTAAATCGCCAGGTAACAGTTCATGATGCCGATGGATTTTGTACGGATAGCATCGGAGGGTACGCCTAACTGCCAACCGAACAGTAGCGTATGGAATGCCGGTGCGACGTACGACAGCACGAGCGCTGACTTCCCCGTGCATAGACGAACCCGCTACAGTGTCCATTTGTTCCTGAACTGTCTCAGCAGCATTACGCTTTTTTCTCGGTCGGCCACTACGGGGTCTATCGTCTAAACAACCCGTCGCTTCGAACTTCGAAATTATTCTCGCCACAGCTGCATTTGTCAACGGACCTTTACCCGTTCGAATCCCCTTCCTACGGCGATAGGATCGTAACATTGAATTAGCACATTCTCCATTCTGATAATACAGCTTCACTAAAAGCGCCTTTTCAGGTAACGTCAACATGCTGCGACTGCTGTCGCATCTGATTCTCTCTTTCATTACAGCTCTTTTTTTTTTTCTTTATTGATTTTCAATTCCCCCCGAAGGGGCCGGCTGGCAGCAGCTTACTACGCTGCTCTACAGCCTACAGACTTTTGTTTAAAAAAGGAAGAAGAAAGAAACAAGGAAAAACAGGCGATAAAATGGTGATTTAAAGTGTAAAATGGCGTAAAAATGCGGAAAGTTAAAACAGAAAGCAAAAGGGGTTGGCAATGTTGATAGAATACACAGGAATCAGACAAGTAACATAGTAGACACACAATTAAAAAACATGGCGACAGTCTGGTTTCTGTTCGCAAGTGATAAAAAAAAGCACACCCAGCGACAGTATGATGGCTGTTCGCTACACTTCCCAAAAGACACAACACGGAGCACGCACTGGAAAAACACACTGTAAAACACTGCACGAAAAAGGCGGCACAAAGATGGCACTCCCGATCCAAGGCCGATGGGGGGGGGGGGGGGGGGGTCATTACAGCTCCTTTTATACACGATTGTCATGCGCGCAGTCTCTGACGTTCTGCTGTCCAGCGCCCTCTGCCGGACATTTTGTGAAATTTGCTTTTTTTTTTTGGTTCTGATAAAACCCCATGTCATTCCAAGCATGTATGTCAATTTTTACCTCTCTATATTATTCCGTGGTTTATTAAGTTTTCAAATTTATACTGACTTTTTCATCACTCGGTATTTTCAAGACGAGCATTGCAATAGCTAATGCTTCACACACATATTTTGTCGCATTATGCAGTATGTGATCTGAACATTTGGTTTCACCAAGAGCTTGTGAAACACTGCGTTCTCTACTCGTCCACTGCGGAGCTCGGCGTCACAGCACTATGTTGTAACACTTGATGATATGCACATAAGAGGTAGAAACGGGTCGTGTTCTAAATAAAAAGAACCTTACAACTGAAGCGGTATTTTCAACCGACTTTCTTACAGGGTGACCACCATTTGATCGTGGTTTTAACCCTTCCAGACCTTCTAGCTACCACTCTGTACATTAACTTTTGCTGCGTCTTAGCTGCTATAGAAGTATTGTTTTCCAATGAAAGCTGAGGTACACATTTGTGAATGCTCACCCTTTTCATTTTGCGCAAGTGCTGCCAAATGTTGGGTATCCCTATTAAAATATCAGCAAGTCAGTGTAACAGTGCGCAGCAGCTCGTGACTATCAGAATATTCGGATATGGTTCGTTCGCAATATTTCACTGTATAATTGAATATTGTTATTTTTATTTTACATCGTAATTATTGAATGACCATTTTATTGTTTAGGCCTATTACAATAGAGTATTTCGTAATTAGTAACTTAAGTCCATAAAATGAAGCCAAGTGTACGAAGGATGTTTCGATAACGGGTAAATATTTTTGCATAAATCGTGCATCTAAAACTATTAAAAATTCGGCAAAGAAAAATTTTCTTCCTCCAGAAAAAATTCAAGTCTAAAAGCGTTAAGGGAGATGACCAACATCTGACCATGAGTTTAAGGCAGATTTAAGGGAGATTTAGTCACAATAAATTTCAGCTGCACAACTACATCGCGGTTTCCTGGAGTGGAGATTTAAGGAAGATTTAGTCACCATAAATTTCAGCTGCACAACTACATCGCGGTTTTCTGGAGAGGCAATATTTCACTGCGTAATTGAATATTGTTATTTTTATTTTACATGGAAATTATTGATTGATCATTTTATTATTTATTACATTACAGAGTATTTCGTAATCAGTAACTTAAGTCCATAAAATGAAACAAAGTGTACAAAGGATGTTTCGATAACGGGTACATATTTTTGTATAAATCGTGCATCGAAAACTATTAAAAAGTCGCCTGAAAGCATTACCATGTAAAGAAAAATTTTCTTCCTGCAGCAAAAATTCAAATCTAAAAGCGTTAAGAGAGATAACCGACATCTGACCATGATTTTAAGGGATGTTTAAGGGAGATTTAGTCACAATAAATTTCAGCTGCACAACTTCATCGCGGTTTCCTGGAGTGGCTGATACAGACAAATCTGCATATGTTTTCAAGACGAGCATTGCAATATCTAATGCTTCACACACATATTTTGTTGCATTCTGCAGTATGTGATCTGAGCATTTGGTTTCGCCTAAAGCTTGTTGTGTTCTTGAAGCTGTTTAATCACATAATTATGTTTCCCGTAATTTACATTTGCATTGCCTGCACAGTATGCATTGAGGTTCTTTACGAAAATCCAGCAAAGATTTCATCAGGCTGTGGACACCATTACCTGTCCCAGCGGCCTGTTTAGTGAAGTCTATACTTCATTTCTTATCACCTTGTCAGGATTAAAATACCTTACAACTAGAGGGAACATAGTTCTGTTTTTCTGGTATGACGCATCTGATACAATAGAGAAGTTGTTTGATTTCGCTAGGTCTTTAAAGACATCAGTGACACGCTGAGAAATTTTTTGAGCCAAATCCTTTTTCGCAATTGCTCCTGCCTTAGTTTGACCATACGTCATCATCTTTTCCAAATTAGAGTCATTCTTAGATAATTTATTTCTGAAATCCGTACTTCCGCAGCTGACATTATGTCCGACAGTATGAAAAACTGTTGCTAGCTCACCTGCAATGTTTTTTACGTCCTTGCTATCATTACCAAAATATTTTAGTAAATTTTCGGAAGCCTTCAGTTCTTTTCGTTCCGACTCTGATTTTCTGTACAAGAATGTTGCCTGGATTCGTCATTACCCGTATGAGCGATGCTGAAGTCAAGCTTACACAGCACACAGTATGCTTGTGTTACTCAGATGAGAAGTAAATAATGTAATGTGTTTGGACATGACTGTCTCTATAATCCGCTTCTGTGAGTCCTTGCTACTTCCGTGCCTTATTTTTACCATAGCTGGTGACCGGTACGAGGCAAGTGCATCCGTTGGTTGACAGTAACGTCCGAGAAACAGGTGAACATTTCCCCTGTCATGACACTCTAGAGGCGTTGGCTATGTTATTCTTTCTCCGCTCCTCGCATTACCTTGAGTCAAACCGTCTTCTTTCCGCAGAAGCACGAACAGAAAAAAAGACTACATGCCGAGAACACTATAAATTATTATAGGAAGATGTTTTGAGACTTGTCATTTAGGGCTTTTGAAGTTTCGATAGTATTTCCTGAGATTACTATTTATAACAGTGACCACTGACAAAATATACGGTACAAAGAGGGGTTTAATAAGGGACCCGGGAAGACCAAAAGAAAAATTGCTGTAATACGGGACTCCCGAGAAAAACGGGAGAGTTTATCCCCTACTTCCTTGTCTCAATCGACTACTCGTGGCAAGTGAGTCTACTGCAGCGCCCTTGGCGCTTTTTTTCCTGTACCGACACTCACCTGTCACGAGTAGTGTTTCTGTTCACACGGTGTGAGAAGGTGAAACCGTGTTCCCTGGTGTCTGACCTGCAAACGAGCACTCACTACGTCCCACCGGTGAAATGGATATTAGCATCATTGGCGTTCAGAAACAGCTACAATCGTTGAAATTGAACAAAGCCTCATGGGCCGATGGAATCCGTATCCGATTCTATACCCTCTGTTAACTATAATCCTTTGTAGATTACTCGAACAAAATATCGTGCCCAGTAGTTGGAAGAAAGCACAGGTCACGCCTCTCCGCAAGAAGGGTAGCAGAAATGATCCTCAAAACTACCGTTCAATATCCTTTACGTCGATTTGTTTAGAATCTTACAACATAATCTGACGTGAAACATAATGAGGAATAAAACGACCACCTCCATGCCAACCAACATGGATTTTGAAAATATTGATCATGTGAAACCGAACTCGCAGTTTCCTTGCATGATATCCTGAAAGCCACGGATCAAAGCAGTCAGGTAATCTTCCCGCTTGTGCGGAAGGCTACTTCGTTAGAAAAATTGCATTGCCTAGACAGTCGGAGATATGCCCGATCTGCCACAACATCTTAATAGCAAATTCATGGTAAAGCTGTAAGTCGTTTCGTTTAAGTGCTTTCACAATTTGAGCGTTGTTAGCGTGCAGGCCAAGTCGTTTGTGCAGCTCTACATGAACTGTTGAGTGAGGGATGTTTAGCTCCCTTGATGCTCGGCGAGCTGACTTTGATGGGCATCTTTGGAAGGTCTCTCTGATCTCCACCACAGTTTCAGCAGACGTGCGTTTTCTGCCAGAGCCTGACTGTCTGTTTGCACTGCTAGTAGCTAGTCTCTTGTCACATCAAACCGTCTTAGCCTCTGGTGCACACTTTGAAATTCAAGTTGGAAATGTCTTTGGACAGCAGTGGGTGATTTCTTTCCTACGTGTCACACCACGCGATGGGATCTCTCTTCACATGTAGTCAGCACCTGAAACAAAATAAAAGGAGTCCTTCCGAAGAAAAAAACACAAAACCTTTTGAGCTACTTTACATGATGCCGCAAACCACAGCTATCTATATTTCATGGATGTTTTAAATTGCAATTGGAGATGAGGGATGCTTAATATTGACACCCTGTAGACCACTTGTGTGATAGATTAAGGGGAGATGAGGGTATCACAAGTGCACTTAAATAAAATTTGATTATAGACTCAATTAAATCCGTAAGGTTTGATAACAACCCACGAATATATCGAGAATGAAGCTCACCCGACTGAACAAGTTAAAAAGATACTAAAATAGGTGGCCTAAGTGCTTGGATTCATTGTAGTTATTACTAGACTGGGAGACAACTCACCGCCAGTGAAGAAAACCCATACACTTCAGTAATCAGAGGAAACAACATGAAGAAATAACACATGTAACTGAGGGCGAGCGAGAATGATTTTGTCTAATGACGGCACGTGACAGTAGAACGTGACGCCCGGGGACTATCGGCGATCCGGATGCAATCGTAATACCGGATGATCCGACTGTCGCAACTAGGAGCAACAGGACCACTAACCGTTCCTCCGACTAACCGGCAATGTTTTGTCGACCCTTCGTGTGCTGAAGCACTAACTTTAACGCTGTCAACATGGCGGCTAAACTGTGGAACCATGTTGTGTAGAGACTGACTTGACCAGTCATGGAAATTCCTCTTGAAGGTAGATGTCATCAGTTCCCAGTGAGGCAGGGCTCTTGCTGTAGGAGTTGTTTACATCATTGAATTTTGAAGAAAATGTCTGGCGGCACAGAATATACTTTTTGTAACGAAGGTAATTGTCCTCGTTTATACGGTGTTGGACAAGTTCCTTGGTTGCTTTAGGTTGTCTGACAATGGCTTCTTCTAATAGTGAGAACCATCAGATTAATCATTAGTTAAAATCATAAAAGTGCGCTATATGGTTTACACCCAGTGAATGTGCTGATACCCAGCCGGCCGGTGTGGCCGAGCGGTTCTAGGCGCTACAGTCTGGAACCGCGCTACCGCTACGGTCGCAGGTTCGAATCCTGCCTCGGGCATCGATGTGTGTGATGTCCTTAGGTTAGTTAGGTTTAAGTAGTTCTAAGTTCTACGGGACTGATGACCTCAGCAGTTAAGTCCCATAGTGCTCAGAGCCATTTGCTAATTCCCAGAATTAATAAAGATTGGAGAACATGCTCTATAGACACAATTGACGTTTCGAAATGACGTACGAATTCTATCTAAACAAATACAGTGACTGTTTGCCTAACAAATACGCTGAGAAATGCCTGCATCGACCAATGCACTGGTGGATGTGGGACAGAGGAATGCCTAAATTCTGTGCTAACTGACTAAATTCTGAACAAGGATTGTCCTGAGGAGCCGGCGATGCTAAACTGATCACCGTAAATTATCAGCATGAGACTTGTAGAGGCTTGCTATTGTGTCTGGCTCTCTGAAGTATTGAATGAAGCTCATGCTTCTGCCAGTACCAACCAAGTCTGGACCCAATTAGTTTGCTAGAGTGGAGAGTGGAGCCCATAGAGATCCATTCAGCGTCAAGACCCTTGTCAAACTGTCGAATTTTCCATCTGAATTGTACATCCTGCTCCTCCCTTGGCACCAAGGAAGACATGATCACCAATCGTTGTTTCAGAACTCTATTCGCCAATGCCATAATTGCTGTTTCCACAAAAATCCTGCCAAGAAAAACGCGTCCCGTTAAAACTCCAGTGACTTTTAGATATATCCCTCTTTTCCAAAAAATTTCCCTGCATGGTTCATCCTTCTGGTGTCACAGCCATGTTTACCCATCACACATTTTAATACCCAGGAGCTGGCCTTATAACACAGATTCTAAGAAAGAAAAACTTATGCTCGAGGCTAGGCTCTTATTTTGCACCATCCCATGTTTCTTTTGGAAAACGTAAGATCGTTATCGGCTGGAGGAACTATTCTGAACATGTCAGAGCAGTGGTCTCCCGCTGATGAAAGTTCTTTCCCTCGGCACTGCTCGGCCGCTACGCTGGAGATGTGTCGTAAATGAACAGTAACTCTGGTCCTCCGGGGATTCACCCGGCAACGCAACTGTCGCACTGAAAACACGTAATTCTAACTGTCCACGTTCCTGCGAATGCTAGAGATCCTACTGGCTGCTCGGGCCCACTTTTTTCTTTACGTTGGATACCGTCTTTTCTGTTCCAAATCTAGCGTGTGCTCTGCTCCAAGCACTTTTGCAAATCAAAGATAAAGAAGAGCCACACCATGTTAAATGTAATTAAGACCTGAAGTTAGTTAGAGGCCAGTACATACAGTCACTGCAGTCCAGTTTGCTATTCTAAGCTGTTACTGTAATATTGCGCCCATCATTGTCCTCTTAAAAAATAAACTAAACTCCTCCCGAACAGGCCATGAAGACCCAACGGTACCGACTGGCCACCGTGTCATCCTCAGCCCATAGGCGTCACTGGATTCGGATATGGAGGGGCATGTGATCAGCACACCACTCTCCCGACCGTATGTCAGTTTCCGAGACCGGAGCCGCTACTTCTCAATCAAGTAGCTCTTCAATTTGCCTCACAAGGGTTGAGTGCAGCCCGTTTGCCGACCGTATGGTCACCCATCCAAGTACTAGCCCAGCCCGACAGCGCTTAACTTCGGTGATCTGACGGGAACCGGTATTACCACTGCGGCAAGGCCGTTGGCATCATTGTCCTCTTAGTTGAACGTAACTGCCATATTAAGTGAAAAGGGACTCAGCAAATGGCTTGTTTCTTGTTACAGAGGGTGTTTAATCTTATTTTTCGTCATTCATCTTGTTCTCCACACTGGGAGCATCTGCGCCTCCTACCCAATGCGCCATTTGATGGTGTGTCGTACCCACATGCTTCCACCAAGTCAGCATGGATAGTTGCGGTGTTGTTCTTCTTCTAAATGCAGTAAACGAACTACTGCACAATACCCCACGTTATCAAAGGGCAGCGCCGTTGTACTCTGGCTCCCCTACCGCAATGATAAATACTTAATTTTTGCAGGGCTTTGATCGCTGTTGAACTCTCTGCACCGGTTAAATTTTAACAACACTATGCAGCATTTTAAAACTTTTGGAACAATGTATTACAGCTGTAAGGTCATACTTAAAGTATTATTCATTATGATTTCAAATCTGATCTTGATTTTCTGTATCAGGTCAGATTTTTGTACAAATCACGTCTGAAGTTTGTAATGAAACCATATTTTTTTGTAACAGAGCAGCTTTTTAACTGCATTAAAATAAATTATTTATTTTGTAACTTTGTACAGAAGCACTAAATAATGCATTGGAATAGATGATGGTGTAAGTTCACTTAAAAATGCTAATAATTATTACGAAAACACAACAAATGCATGACAGTTTAATTTCCCTTCGCTGTCACACTGTATCTAGTTCTTTCTGATAGGGGAAGAATTTCTCTTCCTTGGTTGCATCCCTTCGCCAGCGCCATCTCTCTTTAGCATCTACAATAATCAGTCATCATGTCTGCATTCCATATTCCATGGTTCTGTTTTTCCGTCTCCTTGATGTCCTGGCAGAACCATTCTCCTTGTCCTTCCTGACGTCACCAAGATTCACATGAAAAAATCAATACATATGAATGTAGAAAATGAAGCTTCCCACACACTTATTACGTCTAATTTCATGTAATGCTGCAATATTGTTTGAAGCTTGGTTTCATAATTTGTATGTTTGTTGTTGCCCAAAAAGTTAGCTACTACTTCTTTAAACTTAACCCAAGCACTTTCTTCCACTGAATTCATAGTACTTTCAAATGTCTTCCATTAAATTTCTGATCTGCAGCCCCACAAAGACCCTTCTTTAAGTTTCTCGTAAGGTTGAACATTGGTTCATTTATGTTATTCTGTGAACCAGTTTGGAGGGTTTTCCTTTTGGGCAACTTAGTTACCTTTAATGCTTGTCTTTGATTCGGCTGTCCCACTCACAGACGATACACAAAATTTTTGTGTAGCATGACTATTGACCATCTAACATCCTAACTACTCTCAAATCTCCACATATTGTCCAAGTATGTTTTTTGTACTTGACGTATTTTAACACAGTTTATAAGGTTTTCATACATCTCGTTGTGTTGTACTGAATGTGCAACAGGTATTGAGCCAATAAAATTTCCATCATATAAAATTACTCCTTTCAGGCTACGTTTTAACCAGTCTATAAACAACCTCCACTGACATGGATCGTAAGTGATGTTAAAGAAATTCAATATACCCTCAATGTCACAAAAACCATATGGTCTTCTCCTTTAAAGAAATTTACTAATTCATTTTCTCTGTTCCTGTATGAAGTGAATGATATTCCGGGTAGTAGAAGGTATTTTGTTTTCAGTCTTGACCCAAGCAAGGAGGCGTTATCTTTTGTCACATTCAAGTGGGGAGTTATATCATTTAGTTCGTTTTGACTAAATAATTCTGATGAGATCTTATTCTGACTTGTAATCATCAACATCATCGCTTTCATTATCTGAGCTGTTCTTCTGTTGCAGATCTTTAAGAATGGAAGGTGGAACTGGAATTGGGAAAGATTCACAATGCGTAAGTGGTCGTAAGGCCGAAAAAACGTTAGCTTATTTTATATCTTTGTTACTTCTTGCGTTACGACCTTCTGCTTTAACCATACAAAATAAAAATCATGTGTATGGCTTTGGGGCTTCCTCAAAACCATGGGAGCTGGAAAAAGCATCGATTTCCTCTTCCCATTTTTCTACAGTTTCAGTCCATCGACACCTATACGTCATAACCTCTTGTGGAGCCTAGCTTTTGTCTTGATCACCAAATCTTATACTAAAATATTCGTAGTAGACATTTTTCACGGAAATATTAATGTCGTATCTTTGCTTAGCAATTACATAGTTCCCACAAACATAACAGAATATGTTCGGGTTATTCAGACACTTGCGAGAACTGTAAAACTGCGTTTAACAGCACAAATTTAACCTGACAACACTATAGCACGTCAGCAATGAATTTGACTTTTCCGCCTAACAGCCAGAGCGGTGTGACAAGCGTGGCCAACTACCCGTCTTACTAAAATAAAATTTCCCTTTCTTTTAATAAAATAGCTTCCTATGGAATTTAGGTTTTAATGAAAACCTTGTACAGAAGCAGTACAAAGTGCATTAGAATACATAATGGTATATGTTCCTTTAAAAATGTCTAATAATTATTGCAAAATCGCTACAGATGGGACTGAGATACATGGAAGACAGTGAACAGCTTAAAAGTCGCAGGAAGTACAGTATTATTATTGACAGACTCAGTACAGGTGACAACAGATAAAGGATGGAGTTAAAGTACTTCAAAAATAACTTTAAAAACTTCTGGAGTAAGTTGTGAAATGTTATACGTACAACAAATGTACGAGCAACTGTGTCGAACAGTGTTACCAGTAGCAGCGATAAACTAGATGCAGCTGGTCTAAGTAATACAAATAAGTAAATAAATTGTAACCTTGTAGACACGTTATATCGCCGCTTGACTTGAACAGGATATCTGGAGATATGGCAGGAAATAAAATAGCGAGTAGCTTTCATCAAAAGAGCTGGTGGTAGGGAAATCAGCATTAACAACTCAATATTCCCCGGGCAGGTGTTGTCTCCTACACAGAAGAAAAACATCGTTTTGTGATTATTTGAGAACTATGTTCATTATTTAATAAATAAAAAGGGGAACGAACAACTACAGAACTACAGAGCTTACGAAGTAGAAGTCAAAAAATGTAGAAATAAAGACCACAACAGAACACTGGAAATATCTTAAACATCTTATTTTAGAAGCAGGGCGTAGGGTAGTCACAAAACAGCTTTGACGCTCTAAAGAAGACCCATGCTGAACCATAGAATCGCTGCTGCTGATGAAGTATGGTGCGGACTTACAGGGCTCCAAGCCTCTACGGTAGCCACGTAGGCGTCAGCAGAGGCCTGAAAAAAGCAAAGGGACCGTGAGCGTGTGCACTGGCGTGTTTTGACGTCTGCACACTGCAAATGGAATGAGCTGGATGTTGGTGCAGATGTGCGTTGCAGTGACCTTGAGCATGCGGCGAAGCGCACGTTTTTTGGAGGCGGAAGCTTCTTTGCCAACTAGCTTAACTCACTGTGACTTCCAAGTACTTTTCGTTGAAAGTGTGTAAAGTTTGTTTTCATGCAGACCTAGGTATTGTGGTAGGCAATTTTTTATTTTCATCTGCATTGCTGATGTCACGTGAAACATAAAGATTAATCATAAATTATGCTCAGTAAAACTGGATCATAGATACGTAGACCACATGACTAAGTAAGAAAAAAAACCACTTTTTATTTCGAGATCATAATTATAACTTTATGATTATCGTTGGAACTTGACAAAATTGTTATACGACTCTGCAATAGATGGCACTAGGTTTCACAAATTTTTCGCCTTCATCATTGTTTGCTTTTTCAAAATTATCCACCTTCAAACGTTTCACCTTTAGCCATCATCGGAAAAGCATTCGTCGAATTTACAACCGTTCCATAGATCAGATTAGCGGTCCTTAACCTTTCTTAATCCTGAGTGCAGTGAGATATTAGCTAGAACAATTGCCCCCCACCCCCCTCCACCGGAACCCTTTCCTTCTACTCTCCGCAAGAATATTAGTGGCTAACTAAATTTTAGAATGGAAAAGAGCTTTCCGAACACTTTTATTTTGAAAACTACGAAAGAGAAATGGTATTTAGATTTTGTAGGTGTTTTGTTAAACCGTGAACTAACGACTCAATGAGATAATTGGTGCTAGTTGTTTCTAATAATCTTTTTTATATTTGTTTGTTTCTCAGTCATTGTACATCATAAAGCACGCTCGAAATCCATCCATCACCTTGTTTTATTTGCATAGCTATCATAGTTAAAAATCTACATGCCCGAACTCTCCATAGTGAGGGTAGAAACTTCTTGCAAAACATGCTTCCCCTGTACCAATCCTCTGCCTAGAGGCTCTTGCTTCATCTCCACCCTGTACCAAGTTAAAACTTGTGCACAATACTTACCGCTTGTAAAACCGTGGATTGTTAGACTCCTTACTTCTGAAGTGGCAGAAATTATAAGACTTCGGGCTGCCAGGCTTTTTGTCTGACCACCACACTAACAAGGAGGATAACAAAGTAAAAGAAGCGGTCCCGACTTTCATGGAGAACTATTTGTTAATCTCCTCGTTACAAACTTTAATACTGAACCGTCCAAACGGAACAAAAGCACTTAACAAAAACTCCTGTTTTTTCCGTGAACACTGTCTTCCCCTGAACACACTAAACTGCTGTTCAGTATTCAACTGCCCCGTCGTGTCACTACTCTCATCGTCCGGGAAACCCCTAAATTCCCCGCCCGCATCCCACATTCGATCATCCTGACAGCCATCCGACTCTGCTAATAAGTAGTCACTTGGCCAGGGATTCATAACCTGTTGTAGTTCTGGGACCATTGTGGTTATTACCTTCTTAGCACACATTGTGGTGATAATTTGTTTTAACTTCCGTAGCTCGATGTGGACCTAGATTCTTCGCCTTCACGTTTAATGTTGGTCCAGTTCGTGTTCGTTTTATTGCCGCCAGTTTACAAACTTTGTACTCGGAGGCTTTCTTCTGACGTTTGTTGAATCTAGCACTGTTTTCTTCTCGCACCTTGTCAGTTTTTTAGCTTCTCATGGTCTTTAGGTTTACCGCGTCTCTCTTCGAATGAATTAATAAATTTTTCCGTTAATAATTTTGTGATGTGAAGATCAGTCGCCGGCCGTTGTGGCCGAACGGTTCTAGGCGCTTCAGTCCGGAACCGCGCTACTGTTACGGTCGCAGTTCGAATGCTGCCTCGGGCATGGATGTGTGTGATGTCCTTAGGTTATTTAGGTTTAAATAGTTCTAAGCATAGGCCTCAGATGTTAAGTTCCATAGTGCTTAGAACCATTTGAACCATTTTTTGAAAATCAGTCTGTGTGCGCATCTTAACTATTAACAAAAGTTGAAATGGTATTTTACCAATACTTCTGTGGGTATGTTGACTTCATAGCTCTTTGAACTCGTGGTACCTTCTCATACCATTCATTAGGGCCATCAGTACTAAGCTCAGCAATGATTTTTGCCTAAGCAGAAATGAACCTCTCAACCTGTCCATTCGCTGTAGGACGTCCTGTCGTTATTGAAATTTGCTCAGTTCCTTCTGCAATGCAGTATTCCTTGAATTTCTGAGAAATAAAGCAAGTCCCTCTCATGGTAACTGTTTGGACTGGATTGCAACTGAAGCGTCACTTCGGCCTGGAATCTAATCGGCTGAAGTAGAATTGTCTTCAATGATGGCCCCGATGACCAGCGAAGACGTGTCTGGAAACGCCCTGGACAGTGGTTGGATACCATCATGACTGTCGCCAACCATACGGCCAGACAACCAGGAGTTATGGTATGTAGTGCTATTTATTTTCATAGCATGACCCTTTTGGTTGTCCCCCACGACATCCTTACGGCGCAGCGGTTCGTTACGATATTCTACACCGCGTTTTGTTACTCTTCATGACCAGCCATTCTAGGTTCACATTTCACCAAGAAGATACCCACCCACACAATACGAGAGTTTCAACTCCTTGTTTTAGTGCTTACCGAACCCCACCCTGGCCGGGAAGGTGGTCATGTCTGTCACGAAAGTTTGCACCGTTATGGACAGGGCCCTTCAACCATTTCGGGATTTTGACAAGCAAACGCGCCTATTGGACAGAATTTGGCACAATATCCGTCAAGAAGACATCCAACAACTCTGTCAATCAGTTCCAAGACGAATAACTACCTGTATGAGGGCCAGAGGTGGACCAATGCGTTATTGACTTACTCAGTTTGAGAAGCTCTTTCTCTTGAATAAATTACCGAATTTTTTTGAGATTACAATGATTTGTCTATCTGTAAAAGTAAATCACGTCTACCGATTTCCGTTCCAGTCGGATAATTCCTTCCCGCTGCATAGCTCTTTTTTGGCGGTGTCCAAAATATTATTTGATTGTGTCTTAAATAAAAAGAAGACAATAAATTGATCTTAGCTATGTGTGTCTGTGTTTGCTATGTGGGTAATTTCCAAGAATGATTACCTATCGAAGTCACGGGGTCCAAACGATACATATCGAACGTGCAATTGTAAATCGATCATACGACTGGTGGCGAGCTTTATGATCAATTATTGGTGATCGTCATTTTTATCTGTTTTTCGTCGTTCCCATAGTTGCTCTATGTTACATACTTCCACTAATTATTTGTGAGTCACCAGGGAAACCCAGACGATTTATGTCGGTAATGAGTGGGATATCTGATGTTCTTGACGTTTCTTCGCAAGATTCTCTCATATGGAAAAATCTAATTCCATGCCTATCCAGCGTAGAAAATTGTTTCACATTTTGTCGCAAATATGGGGTACTACCGGACGAGGAAAGGTGGGACCGCGTAGACTGTGGTGGTGCCAAGTGTGTAAAACTTTGTTAAGAAGAGTTTCGATGCTGAAATACCGTTACAAATTCATTGCGGACAGTGCGGAAAACGTACGAGTATCAGGAAGAATACATGGTTCGACTCTTCCAAATTATCCATTCAGACCAGCGTAATTGCTCTATCTTGCTGGATTCGAGACTGCACCTTGCAAGTAACAGCATGGGAAATTGACTTATTTGCTACTACCGTTTGCGACTATTTCGAGTTTTGCAGAGAAGTGTGTTATGTGGTAGTGACTAACGACAGTGTACCTATTGGTGGAAAGAGTAAAGTTGTTGAAGTGGACAATCTCACATAGCAAGAGGGAAGAAGCAGAGAGGACGACCTTCAAAGAGTGAAATCGATCATATTTGGGTATTCGGTGGAATAGAACGAGTCCCGGAAGTGTTTCATTATCACAGTATTGTCCACAGTCAAGGCCACTTCAGTGCGTCTGATAAAGCACTTCATACTGAATGGTAGTAAAGTCATTACAGTCGGGTTTCAGTCCTGCAAAACATTCAAAGCAGAAGGATTCGACCACGAGTTCGTGAACCACTCTGTGAAGTTCGTGTCTTCGGATGACCCCAGTGTGCACACGCAAAACATCGAGCGGCTCTGGAAATCTGTGAAGTTTTCCATTAAAAGAGAAGGGCGTTCAGGACAAAGAGACGAACATCACTTGTTTCAGTACCTCTATTTCCACAAGTTGCGTTTGCAGGGAAAAGTTATGCAAGTGGCAGTCTACCCATATTCTTGCCTGATATTGGCAGAGTTTACCCAGGCTGTGGCAAAAAGGGAATTGTTCCCGTAGCGTACACATCACATGAACTGTCACATGACGACAACACCGACGAACCGACGACGAGTAAGGTAAGTCGTCTCCTTTGTAATGATAGGTATTTTTGTAACGCTCTTCTTTTGTCGTTGCTGGGTAGTGACCACCGTAAACATACTCATAACGCCCGCCACCAGATTCGTGTGATCGATTTACAATAGCACGTTCGATTTGCATCATTTGCGACTTCGATAGGCAATCATTCTTGGAAATTACCGCTATCTGAGTGACTGTTGGCCGAACAAGAAGCTGGTCTTGAGTGAGCCTGCGCTACCGTTCTCACCTATTCTCATCTAAAGCGTAGTGCGATGTGTCTTGTTTGGCAGGTTGGGGATGAGGCGGACGGCGCAGAGGCCGAAAACGGAGGCGCCCAGGAGGCGGAGTCCGTGGACGAGTGCCACTCTCCGCAGCGCTGAGCGCCGTCTACGTCCGCGTCGGCGCGGCTGGTGGCTGCCGCCGCCGGCTGCCGTCGTCACCGACTCTAGTCTACGCAAATTCTCATATTTTGTGATCTTTTCGGTAATTGTTTAAAGGCTTTAATTCCACCAGAGAACGAACAGCGTGGAAACCTCTCCGTATATATATATGCTTGTGAGCTATTCTTGGTGTGCCGTGGTGGATGCATATCATGGCGTTTTATTTCCTTTGAACCTATTTATAAATTTCTATTTCTATGATAATCAACACGTAAAAATTTTGTTTAGGAAGCCTCCAAAAAAAAAAAAAAAAAGTCAGATGTGAGAACAAGAAGAATCATGTCCCACATACTAGCGCTATCCGTATCAATACCTATTGTTGTGCTTGTTGTCTTTTCATTTTGTAAATGTAACGTGTTAATGTTTTACAAATTTTATCTAAATAAAGTAATATTTGTGTGTATTCGAAATATAAGGTATCTTACTCCAGGATGTAATCGTTGTGTAATGGAGAGAAATGATTAATTCGTAGCACTATTCATTGTTCCACTTCTTGCTTCCCATCTAAATATGTGTTTAGAGTAATGTTGCTGCAGCTGCTTTTGCGCAGCGTTGTAATGCAGACTTCACACGTGTAATCTGCAGTTGTTAGGTGTCTTCTTTAACATTTGTGTACCAAGATTTCTCGCATGAAGACGACCAGTAAGGAATCGATTCAAGTATAACACAGTTTCCTTTGAAGAAAAATGAAAGATAGGTGTTTTCCATGAATGTGTACTTAAAAATTATTTTGTATGTATTATCAAACATCAGACAGCTAAAATCCAAAGCAAGTGTAAATAGTTTAGTGTTATCAATTGTAATATAGTAAATAAATGGCAGTTGTTTAAATACTAGTTTCCACATTTGTTGAAAAGATACTGCACTTCTAACCCAGAGCCAATAGTACACAATCATTTTCAGATTGTAGAACTGAATTCATTCGGTATTTATCCACTGAGTGAAATACTTCAGTAGCTCGTCGTTCTTCTTACTGCTCGACGAAATGTGTCAAGTGTCAGATACAATTTGCTGTTGCAATAATGTGAAATTCATACCACAGGTGCACACCACTGAATAGTTCCACAGATAGATTTTAATCGATTTACATGCTCAATTTCGGCGGTCCGTCTTCGAGGGCGTAAGCTTGTTGTTACCAATAACTTTTGATATATTTGTAATTATAAAACCGCCTTATCACGGTCTTGATGGTATAGTAACACAGAGACATTCGCTTCATGTCAATAACACGCCTAAATTATGTCTGGTCTGTCAGTATTTACTTGTGAAAACGTTCGTAATTAATCCACTGATCATGACTGCAACTAGTCTGCAGTCTCTGTCTTAGTGAATGATTTAACTTCTGAATATTATTAATTTGAGTTCTTTCCTCAATACGATAAAACTTTTACATTAACACTGTATGCAGCGTAACTCACAACTTTCAAAGATACTGTTATTGTCACTGGTATAAGTTTTGCATTCATTGCAAGGATAGTCTCTGTTTTGTGATTAAGAATTGTCATTCGAAAACTGATTTACCATGTGCTTCACAGTTGTTCACATGAGAAGGAGTGTAAAGTTCATTTATCCTTGAAAAGACCTTAAGCATCTCACTTTTATTCAAACTGTCGTGAAATAAAATTCACAAAATCTCATACACGTAATTTCAGGGTGATCCAAGATTTCACGATCTTGGATTTAAACTTAATCTGGATTGTTAGTGAAACTTAAACGTCCAGAAAATTTCTATTTGGCTGATACGTAAAAGGCTTTCCAAACCAATCATTCACAAATCAATCTCCAAGTAAATTCCAAAAATTGCCACACATTAAACATTCAATAGCTCACATGTACAGATTTCTTATGATCGTGGTTATATTTAAAAAAGAACTGGTTATGTATTTCATTTCATTACTATTTTATTTTATTTGTTTTAGTTATTAACGTAGGGTCGGAAGAGTCACTTCGGGAGTTCTTCTTTGAAAACCGGTAGTCGTTTTAACGCCAACGTTGACGTGCGAAGAGGGCAGCTTGACGACGGAAAGAATGGTCCTTGTGCTGCTGCCAAGCCTCACGCTCCCACCACGACACAGAAAACAGAACAAAAATCTTTTCGGTACCATACTACAAAACATAATACACTCCTGGAAATGGAAAAAAGAACACATTGACACCGGTGTGTCAGACCCACCATACTTGCTCCGGACACTGCGAGAGGGCTGTACAAGCAATGATCACACGCACGGCACAGCGGACACACCAGGAACCGCGGTGTTGGCCGTCGAATGGCGCTAGCTGCGCAGCATTTGTGCACCGCCGCCGTCAGTGTCAGCCAGTTTGCCGTGGCATACGGAGCTCCATCGCAGTCTTTAACACTGGTAGCATGCCGCGACAGCGTGGACGTGAACCGTATGTGCAGTTGACGGACTTTGAGCGAGGGCGTATAGTGGGCATGTGGGAGGCCGGGTGGACGTACCGCCGAATTGCTCAACACGTGGGGCGTGAGGTCTCCACAGTACATCGATGTTGTCGCCAGTGGTCGGCGGAAGGTGCACGTGCCCGTCGACCTGGGACCGGACCGCAGCGACGCACGGATGCACGCCAAGACCGTAGGATCCTACGCAGTGCCGTAGGGGACCGCACCACCACTTCCCAGCAAATTAGGGACACTGTTGCTCCTGGGGTATCGGCGAGGACCATTCGCAACCGTCTCCATGAAGCTGGGCTACGGTCCCGCACACCGTTAGGCCGTCTTCCGCTCACGCCCCAACATCGTGCAGCCCGCCTCCAGTGGTGCCGCGACAGGCGTGAATGGAGGGACGAATGGAGACGTGTCGTCTTCAGCGATGAGAGTCGCTTCTGCCTTGGTGCCAATGATGGTCGTATGCGTGTTTGGCGCCGTGCAGGTGAGCGCCACAATCAGGACTGCATACGACCGAGGCACACAGGGCCAACACCCGGCATCATGGTGTGGGGAGCGATCTCCTACACTGGCCGTACACCACTGGTGATCGTCGAGGGGACACTGAATAGTGCACGGTACATCCAAACCGTCATCGAACCCATCGTTCTACCATTCCTAGACCGGCAAGGGAACTTGCTGTTCCAACAGGACAATGCACGTCCGCATGTATCCCGTGCCACCCAACGTGCTCTAGAAGGTGTAAGTCAACTACCCTGGCCAGCAAGATCTCCGGATCTGTCCCCCATTGAGCATGTTTGGGACTGGATGAAGCGTCGTCTCACGCGGTCTGCACGTCCAGCACGAACGCTGGTCCAACTGAGGCGCCAGGTGGAAATGGCATGGCAAGCCGTTCCACAGGACTACATCCAGCATCTCTACGATCGTCTCCATGGGAGAATAGCAGCCTGCATTGCTGCGAAAGGTGGATATACACTGTACTAGTGCCGACATTGTGCATGCTCTGTTGCCTGTGTCTATGTGCCTGTGGTTCTGTCAGTGTGATCATGTGATGTATCTGACCCCAGGAATGTGTCAATAAAGTTTCCCCTTCCTGGGACAATGAATTCACGGTGTTCTTATTTCAATTTCCGGGAGTGTATATAAGATGTTTTCATTTCAACATCATTACAAAACTTATGATTACTTACAATCCATGTGTTGCGTGACAGAGATTGCTTGATGGTACAGGGTACTAATCGTTGTATCATCATAATACACAACCATCATCGACTTGCTTAGGGGGAAAAGTTTTTCAGTCCTGAGAAATGCCTGTCCATGTAAGAACACACTGAAATTTTTAAATAATATGCACCAGGAATGGAAAAAAAATTAATTGCAGTACGATATTGACACTCACAACAAAAATCAAAATGGTCGCAAATACGAGGGTCACTGCAAAAGAAATGCACACTATTTTTGTAAAGATACAGTTTTAATTCTGCATGTGTGAAAGTTTTACAGTGTGTAGATACATCCTTCCCGCTTGTTTTCAAACTTAGTTCAGCCTGTTCCTGTAAGTGGCGCCGTCACAGCATGTCCTCAAGATGGCTGCTACACTTGACGTTCGTCAGAAGCAACGTGCTGTCATAGAATTCCTGTGCTGTGAAAACGAGACAGTGGGAAACATCCACAAGAGGTTGAAAATGGTGTATTGAGATGCTGCTGTCGATCTCAGTACAGTTAGTCGGTGGGCAAGCAGGTTACATGATGAAAGCAGGCACGGCAATATTGAGGATTGTCCTGCACGTACTGCACGCACTCCAGACAATGTGCAGAGAGTTAACGAATCGGTGACTGCTGACAGACGCATCACAGTGAACGAATTGTCACGCTACTATGGGATAGGGGAAGGAAGTGTTTGTAGAATACTGAAAGTGTTGGCGTTAAAAGAAGGTTTGTGACAGGTGGTTTCCCAGTGGCTCACAAAGAAACAAGAAAATCGGTATGCAGCGAACTTTTGGAACAGTACGAGAATGGTGGAGATGCATTTCTTGGAAGAATTGTGACAGGTGATGAAACATGGCTCCATCATTTTTCACCAGAGACGAAGAAGCAATCAATGGAGTGGAATCATGCAAATTCACCCAAGAAAAAAAAAATTCAAAACCACACCTTCTGCTGGAAAAGTTATGGCTACGGTGTTTTTCGATTCCGAAGGACTCTTGCTTGTGGACATCATGCCAAGTGGAACCACCATAAATTCTGATGCATATGTGACGACACTGAAGAAACTTCAAGCTCGACTGAGTCGTGTTCGACCGCATCGGCAAAAGCAGGATGTTTTGCTGTTGCGCGACAATGCACGACCACATGTCAGTCAAAAAAACATGGAAGCGAGCACAAAACTCGGATGGACAACACTTGAAACACCGGCCTTACCGTCCTGACCTGGCTCCATGCGACTATCATCTCTTTGGGAAACTGAAAGACTCTCTTTGTGGAACAAGGTATGAAGATGATGACTCCCTTGTGCACGCTGCCAAACAGTGCCTCCAACAGGTTGGTTCAGAATTTTACCGTGCGGGTATACAGGCGCTGGTTCCAAGTTGGCGTAAGGCAGTTGAGAGGGATGGAAATTATGTGGAGAAATGAAAATATTGTTCATAAAGGATGTATCTACACACTGTAAGGCTTTCAAACATGTAGAATTAGAGATGGCTTTAAAAAAAATATTGTGCATTTCTTTTGGAGTGAACCTCATATTAATACGATAACAACATTCCTTAAATGAAAAATATAGATCGCCACTCGGGTTCTTTGGAGGAGGCAACGATCTGTGGAACGAACCAAAGAAATGTTACAGTAACTGAAACACTTCGTCAGAGGAAGAACGGATGAAACGTTGAAAAGAAAAGTAGATGAAGAACACAGAGGAAGAATGCAATCGAGTTGAAAGCCTGTGATGATAATAATTTCGTGTAGTTCAATAGCCTGGTGCAAGTCTTTTGACTGGAAGCCACTTCCACGTGTATGTAATCCACCACAGTTATACTACCGACGAAAGAGGGTCTACATTTTAACATGGAATACGCACCACGTGTTGTTTCTGGCTACTACTCACATGTGTGATGTCCTTAGGTTAGTTAGGTTTAAGTAGTTCTAAGTTCTAGGGGACTGATGACCATAGATGTTAAGTCTCATAGTGCTCAGAACCATTTGAACCATTTTTTTACTACTCACATCTAAAAATGAAGGCAAAATTAAAGACATACCGAGAAATCTGTGATCCGACCAGAATTCGATGCCGCGACCTTTGTTTACAATCACGCACTACCCTTATTTTCCCCTCACTTTGCTCGCCAGTATTCTGGTCAACTGGCCAAAACTGACGGCGCATCACAGCTCTTCAGGTTGATCGCTGAATATTTAACTCAGTTTTTTTTTATTCACAGGACAGCTAGCCCTCTGACCGATTACGCTGAACTACCGTGCCGGCACTTACAGAACGCGACGCACGCCCATAAAAACCGTATGTCCTATGAAGTTTTAATAAGGAAACTACCGTTTGGATGTAGAATGAGTTGAAGGATCGGATCATTTTCATGTCTCCCGCTTCTCTGGATAATGTTTCGAGTACGTGTCCTTGGGTTCTCTTCTACAAGATGAGTCCGCAGCTCGTGGTCTTGCGAAAGCGTTCTCGCTTCCCGAGCACGGGGTCTCGGGTTCGACTCCCGGAGGGGTCAGGGATTTTCAAGTGCCTCCAGATGACTGGGTGTTGTTGTGTCGTCTTCATCATCGTCATTCACCCCCCATTACGGTCGGAGGAAGGCAATGGCAAACCACCTCCGCAAGGACCTGGCCTAGTACGGCGGTGCGGGTCCCCCGCATCGTTCCCCTACGCTCTGTCAAAGAGTATGGGACTTTATCATCTTCGTGATGAAGCGCGTCCTCCTCGAAGTCGAGATAACAACGGTGAAGTCACTGATGACAGTGTCACTAAAGCAGAGTTAGTAAACACGATTTTCCGAAACTCCTTTACCAAAGAAGACGAAGTAAATATTCCTGAATTCCAATGAAGAACAACTGCCAAGATGAGAAACATAGGAGTAGATATCCTCGGTGTAACGAAGCAGCTTAAATCACTTAATAAACGCAAGGCTCTCGGTCCAGATTGTATACCAGTCAGGTTCCTCTCAGAGTATGCTGATACAATAACTCCATGTCTAGCAATTATATAGAACTGCTCGCTCACAGAAAGATGCGTACCTAAAGACTGGAAAATTGATAAAGTCACACCAATACCCAAAAGTGAAGCAGGAGTACTTCGTTGAATTACAGGCCCATATCACTGACGTCGATTTGCAGTAGGGTTCTGGAATATATACTGTATTCGAACATTATGAAGTACCTCGCGGAAAACGATTTATTGACACGTAGTCAGCATGGATTCAGAAAATATCGTTCTTGCGAAACACAACTAGCTCTTTATACTCATGAAGTAATGAGTGCTATAGACAGGGGATGTCAAATTGATCCCATGTTTATAGATTTCCAGAAGGCTTTCGACACCGTTTCTCACAAGCGTCTTCTACCCACACTACGTGCCTACGGTGTATCGCCTCAGTTGTGCCACTGGATTCGTGATTTCCGGTCAGAAAGGTCACAGTTCGTGGCAATAGAAACTCATTGAGTAAAACAGGAGTAATATCCGGCATTCCCCAAGGAAGTGTTACAGGCCCTCTATTGTTACTGATCCATATTAACGACGTAGGAGACAATCTCAGTAGCTGTCTTAGATTGTTTGCAGACGATGCAGCCATTTATCGTCTTGTAAAGTCATCAGATGATCAAAACGAATTGCAAAATGATTTAGGTAAGATATCTGTAAGGTGCGAAAAGTGGCAATTGACCCTGAATAAACAAAATTCGATTACGCGACAAGTCGCACAAATCTGAAGGATATAAATTCAACTAAATACTTAGGGATTACAATTACAAATACCCCAAATTGGAACGATCACATAGATAATGTTGTGGGTAGAACCAACTAAAGACTGCGTTTCATTGGCACAACACTTAGAAGGTGCAATAGGTCTATTAAAGAGACTGCTTACACCATGTTTGTCCACCCTATTCTGGAGTACTGCTGTGGGGTGTGGGAACCGCATCAGATGGGACTGATGGATGACATCGAAAAAGTACAAAGAAGGGTAGCTCGTTTTGTATTATCGCGAAATAGGGGAGATGGTGCCACAGACATGATACGTGAATTGAGTGGCGATCATTAAAACAAAGGAGTTTTTCGTTGCGACGGGATCTTCTCATGAAATTTCAAAAACCATTTTTCTCCTCCGATTGCGAAAACATTCTGTTGGCACCCACCTACATAGGGAGAAGTGATCATCATGACAAAATCGCTGCGTTCGAGAGTGGATATCGGACGAAGGTGTTAATGTGATTTCATACATATGAGGTCTTTTCAAAAATTCGCGGAACATTTGTAATTTCCTGCCAGTGGTGTGTAGGAGCGAAATGTGTTTGGCATGCTGCACGTGAATGTGTTTAATGTGTAACTGCCAGAAGTTTCATTGCTGTATGTCTGTTAGTTATTGTTCAGTGCCGTATTGGGTAGAACGTTGTGTCGCACAGTTTGCGAATTTCAGTAGGGTAGAATTAAAGGATCAACGCGCTTGCATTAAATTTTGCGCGAAGCTCAAGAAAACCTCTACAGAGACACACCAAATGATGCAGAAGGCCTACGTTGGTGATGAGTGCTTAAGCCGTACTCGGTGTTACCAATGGCTCACACGGTTTAAAAGTGGCCGGACGGAAGTTAAAGATGACACTCGTTCAGGACGGTCTTCGACCTCCACCGACGACGCTAATGTCCGTAACGTCAACGAAATTGTGAGTGCTAACCGAAAATTCACTGTCCGAGAAATGTGACATTTCAATTGAATCATATCATTAAATACTGACACGGCATCTTGAGATGCATCACGTCTCCGCCAGGTTCGTCCCACGACTCATGAATCAAGACCAGAAAGACCTTCACCTCGCTATCTGTGAAGAGCTTTTGCATCTCGTAAATGAGAACGAGATGTTCCTTAAGAGAGTCATAACTGGTGATGAGACGTGGGACTACGGTTACGATGTTGAGACCGAGGTTCATTCTTTACAACGGGTCGGGAAAGGTTCTGCATCACCAAAAAAAGGCTCGTCAGGTGAGGTCAAATGTCAAAGCCAGGCTGACAGTTTCCTTTGACTTTGAAAGATTAGTCCATCATGAATTCGTGCCACGTGGACAATCTGATGGTATTAGTGGGAAGGGCTGCGAAATCTGCGACAAAATGTGAGAAGGAAACGGCCCGAAATGTGGCGAGACAATTCATGGCTATTGCATCACGGTAAAACACCCGCACATTCATCCCTCTTGGTACGTGACTATTGCACAGAAAACAAAATCACTGTGCTGCCTCGCCTTCCATACTCTCCAGACCCGACCCCTGCGGACTTATTTTTACTCCCACAGGTGAAAACCCTGTTGAAGGAACAAAGATTTGCAAACGATAGACGAGATAAAAGAAAATTCACACACGACGCTTCGCGCCATCCAGCAAGAGGCGTGCCAAGACTGTAAGGAAGTGGAAACGGCATGGGGGCGTAATATTAATTGTGGAGGAGAGTATTTCGAAGGAGAAGTAAAAGGTAAGCGTAGAAAAATTTTGTGGACAAAGTTCCGGAATTTTTTGAGCACACTTCGTATTACAACAGGTACTGACGACGGCGCCCCCTTCTCAGCTTGCGTGGTTCAAATGGCTCTGAGCACTATGGGACTCAACTGCTGAGGTCATTAGTCCCCTAGAACTTAGAACTAGTTAAACCTAACTAACCTAAGGACATCACACACATCCATGCCCGAGGCAGGATGCGAACCTGCGACCGTAGCGGTCTCGCGGTTCCAGACTGCAGCGCCAGAACCGCGCGGCCACTTCGGCCGGACAGCTTGCGTGCCTACCGTGAAGTGGGAAATGTCAATCTGATTCGAACTTCAAACATTTTATAATCAAACGGTACATCTCCACTTCCTTATCAAAACCTCAGTTACTAAATCCCTTATGCAGTCCATAGAAGCCTGTAATAGCAATTTTGAATTACCTTGTATAGCTAAATACCCCTAGTAACAAATAAAGAAAAACATCGCGCATACAATAACCAACAGCAGTTCGCCTCTCTTTGTGCTCCACCTGCACCAACCTTTCACGGGCGTTAGTCGTCGGCCTTTAGGAAGAGGACAGATCGTTGGAAAAAGTGGAACCATATGATGTTAATCCCTTGCATTTCGTTATAGTCGTTCTGTTGTGGGATAAAGTTATGGCGAAACTGTTCCGTTCGTTTTACATTATTGTTACCACATAAGATGCAAAATGTGTCTGCCAAAAATGGTTTCACATCGTAATACGCAGTCTTTAACTGTCACGCATAACACACCGAGCTCGGCCTGCAACGAGCCGACGACATCACTAGTGTGTCTACAAAATAAATTCCGTTGGGTAGTAACGAGGGGCATGTAAGGGAAGCAGTGGTTGGGAAGGGAGTGAGACAGGGTTGTAGCCTGTCCCCGATGTTATTCAATCTGTATATTGAGCAAGCGTAAAGGAAACAAAAGAAAAGTTTGGAGTAGGTATTAAAGTAAATGGAGAAGAAATAAAAACGTTGAGGTTCGCCGATGACATTGTACTTGTGTCAAGAGACAGCAAAGGACTTGGAAGAGCAGTTGAACGGTATGGACAGTGTCTTGAAAGGAGGATATAAGATGAACATCAACAAAAGCAAAAAGAGGATAATGGAATGTAGTCGAATTAAGTTGGGTGATGCTGAGGGGATTAGATTAGGAAATGAGACACTTAAAGTAGTAAAGGAGTTTTGCTATTTGGGGAGCAAAATAACTGATGATGGTCAAAGTAGACTCGCAATGGCAAGGAAAGCGTTTCTGAAGAAGAGAAATTTGTTAACATCGAGTATAGATTTAACTGTCAGGAAGTCGTTTCTGAAAGTATTTGTATGGAGTGTAGCCACGTGTGGAAGTGAAACATGGACGATAAATAGTTTAGCCAAGAAGAGAATAGAAGTTTCGAAATGTGGTGCTACAGAAGAATGCTGTAGATTAGATGGGTATATCACATAACTAATGAGGAGGTATTGAATAGAATTGGGGAGAAGAGGAGTTTGTGGCAAAAATTGACAAGAAGAAGGGGCCGGTTGGTAGGACATGTTCTGAGGCATCAAGGGATCACAAATTTAGCATTGGAGGGCAGCGTGGAGGGTAAAAATCGTAGAGGGAGACCAAGAGATGAATACACTAAGCAGATTCAGAAGGATGTAGGTTGCAGTAAGTACTGGGAGATGAAGAAGCTTGCACAGGATAGAGTAGCATGGAGAGCTGCATCAAACCACTCTCAGGACTGAAGACAACAACAACAACAACAACAGTAACACGCTTTGAAGTTAATCTCACAGTTAAGCAGGTCTATGTGTCAATTTTAACTACAGTCGGACTGATTAATACCGAGATTAACCGAATGATCGCTGCGGAGAACAATACGTAAGTGAACACGACGAAACATGAACAATTCCACTTCAGAATATATGCAGATTTATTTAGAAAGACTCAGTGAAACACTTAACACAAAATGAAACACAACAGACACAAAAAATATATCACAGTGCGCTGTAATAAGAAACTTAGTGCAACGCAGTCACATTGCATAACGCATGTAATTCACACGTAACCTAACAGGCAGAGAATAGAAAGATCCGAAACGCACTTACTCTCAGATGGGTGTCGGCACAACCATACTGTGTCCAGGCAAATATACACTAATCGCAGCTCATACAGGGTGTTTCAAAAATGACTGGTATATGTGAAACGGCAATAAAAACTAAACGAGCAGCGATAGAAATACACCGTTTGTTGCAATATGCTTGGGACAACAGTACATTTTCAGGCAGACAAACTTTCGAAATTACAGTAGTTACAATTTTCAACAACAGGTGGCGCCGCGGTCTGGGAAACTCTATAGTACGATATTTTCCACATATCCACCATGCGTAGCAATAATATGGCGTAGTCTCTGAATGAAATTACCCGAAACCTTTGACAACGTGTCTGGCGGAATGGCTTCACATGCAGATGAGATGTACTGCTTCAGCTGTTCAATTGTTTCTGGATTCTGGCGGTACACCTGGTCTTTCAAGTGTCCCCACAGAAAGAAGTCACAGGGGTTCATGTCTGGCGAATAGGGAGACCAATCCACGCCGCCTCCTGTATGTTTCGGATAGCCCAAAGCAATCACACGATCATCGAAATATTCATTCAGGAAATTAAAGACGTCGGCCGTGCGATGTGGCCGGGTACCATCTTGCATAAACCACGAGGTGTTCGCAGTGTCGTCTAAGGCAGTTTGTACCGCCACAAATTCACGAAGAATGTCCAGATAGCGTGATGCAAAAATCGTTTCGGATCTGAAAAATGGGCCAATGATTCCTTTGGAAGAAATGGCGGCCCAGACCAGTACTTTTTGATGTGACTGCAACATGGGGCTTTTCGGTTCCCCATATGCGCCAGTTCTGTTTATTGACGAAGCCGTCCAGGTAAAAATAAGCTTCGTCAGTAAACCAAATGCTGCCCACATGCATATCGCCGTCATCAATCCTGTGCACTATATCGTTAGCGAATGTCTCTCGTGCAGCAATGGTAGCGGCGCTGAGGGGTTGCCGCGTTTGAATTTTGTATGGATAGAGGTGTAAACTCTGGCGCATGAGACGATACGTGGACGTTGGCGTCATTTGGACCGCAGCTGCAACACGGCGAACGGAAACACGAGGCCGCTGTTGGATCACCTGCTGCGCTAGATGCGCGTTGCCCTCTGTGGTTGCCGTACGCGGTCGCCCTACCTTTCCAGCACGTTCATCCGTCACGTTCCCAGTCCGTTGAAATTTTTCAAACAGATCCTTTATTGTATCGCTTTTCGGTCCTTTGGTTACATTAAACTTCCGTTGAAAACTTCGTCTTGTTGCAACAACACTGTGTTCTAGGCGGTGGAATTCCAACACCAGAAAAATCCTCTGTTGTAAGGAATAAACCATGTTGTCTACAGCACACTTGCACGTTGTGAACAGCACACGCTTACAGCAGAAACACGACGTACAGAATGGCGCACCCACAGACTGCGTTGTCTTCTATATCTTTCACATCACTTGCAGCGCCATCTGTTGTTGAAAATTGTAACTACTGTAATTTCGAAAGTTTGTCTGCCTGAAAATGTACTGTTGTCCCAAGCATATTGCAACAAACGGTGTATTTCTATCGCTGCTCGTTTAGTTTTTATTGCCGTTTCAAATATACCGGTCATTTTTGAAACACCCTGTAGCTACAGTATATGCAAACACGTAATGGTTCAGCCACAGCTGTGCAAATGGCGGTCGAGAGCTTTCCACAAATTAATTTAAAGAGAGTGCCCAGAGGTATGCATCGTGAACGGCATTTTAAAACGAAGTGACTTTTACACAAGAACAGCGCTAGTAATTATTTTCAAACTTTAAAATTTGATTTCTATATCTTGTTCACAACGAAAATTGTTAGTAACTCAGCACAGAGGAGCTGACTTAAATAAATAGGAACAAAGCAACAATGACAAACATATAGTTTTAACTGGAAGGCCTGTTGTGCTTTTTTTAAAGCAAGTAAGTCCAAAAACGACGCTTACATTGTGTCTGCAGTAGAAGGACTCTTAATCCGAACTCGTTCAGAACCTGAGAGTTGTTCAATTTTTCCTTTTTTTCCCCTGCAGTGTAGAGATGCAAGTTACAGAATACTAGAACAGACAGAGAAGCAACAAATGGATCGGGTAACAGGTTGGAATAATCAAAATCAAGTGGAAGAAGATGGGATATGTAGGCAGGCGAATGAACAGTGCCATTAGATGCAAAACGAAAGTTTTTCCCTAGATGCCAAGATATATGGGAAGTACGCAAACAACAACCTAATACGAAGCCGGTATATAATGCTGAGGACGATATAATTTGGCCTAATCCCTGAAAGTGTACAGTAGTCAGGCCTTGATCTAAGTCTACAGTTTTTAACCTCCATATTTCCTTCCCATTACCAAACTGACAACTCCTTGATGTCTCAGGACGTTTGCTGTTAACCGATCCCATCTTTTAATCAATTTGAACCGTAAGTTTATTTCTCCCCAAATCAATTAATTACCTCTTTATTAGTTATGCGATCTATCTACCTAATTTTCGGCACTCTTCTGCACCACCAAATCTCAGAAGTTTTCTTATTCTCAGAAAAACTTTTCTTGGTATTGCTAGTCTGCGTTTTATGTTTCTCTCTATTTCGGCCACCGTTAATCATGCAAATAGTGTAACTCATCTACTACTTTTAGTGTCTGATTTCCTGTTCTAATCCCCTCATCATCACCTGATTTAATTTGATTACACTCATTTACATTAGCTTTTCTTGTGTTGATATTCATCTTACGTCTCTCCAGACACTGTCAACTCCGCTCAAGTGATTTTGCGGGTTGCGACAGAATTATAGTTTCATCGGCAGACTTCGGAGTTTTGATATCTTCTCTGTGCCTTTCCAGGTTTATCCTTGATTTCCTTCATAGCCCGTTTTGCAGACTGAATGACATCCGTAACATGGAACAACCTTGCCTCACCCTCTTTTCAATACTGCTTCCCGCTGTTACTCTCTGACCCATATAACTTCTATCTGGTTTCTGTAGAAGTTGTAGATAACATTCTGCTTTGCATATTTGATCCCTGTTAGCTTCACAATGTGAATAGTTTGTTCTAGTAATTACTGTAAAGAAGTTTCTATTAATCTATAATTGCTATAAACGTTAGCATGCCTTTCTTCAATCTTTTCCCTAAGATAAGTAATAGTGTCAGTATCGCCCCGCGTGTTCTTACTTTTCTCTGTAACCCACATTGATTGTCTTCTCCGAGGTAGGCTTCTGGCAATCTTTACACTCTTCTGCTAATAATTTGTATCCACTTTTTACAACAATGATCTAAAAACTTATGGTTTTGTGATATTCACCCATTTCAGCGCCTCCCTTTTTTGAAAGTCGAGTTAATACATTGTTCTTAGGGCCGGCCGCGGTGGCCGTGCGGTTCTAGGCGCTCCAGTCCGGAGCCGCGCTGCTGCTACGGTCGCAGGTTCGAATCCTGCCTCGGGCATGGGTGTGTGTGATGTCCTTAGGTTAGTTAGGTTTAAGTAGTTCTAAGTTCTATGGGACTGATAACCACAGCAGTTGAGTCCCATAGTGCTCAGAGCCATTAAAGTCTGAGGTAATTTTGCCTGTCTCATACATCTTACTTACCAGTGGAATATTTTTGTCATGGTATGTTTTCCCAAGGATCTTAATAGTTCTGCGGGAATGTCGTCTGCTCCATGTACGTTCCTTCAGTGCTCTATCAAATTTTTCTAGCAGCAGCATATCTACCATCTTATCTTCATCCTTCTTCCATTACTGTAATACTGTCTTCAAGTTCGTTTCATTTGTTTAGCTCTTCTGCGTATTGCTTCCATCTTCTAGCCTTCTTTCTTTGGTTTTTCGGTGCCATGACTGAGAATCTTAAGAAGTGTGAAACAGTTTGTTAAAAGTGTCTTTCATGTCGTCTAGCTTGGATTTGAAACTCTTCTCGAGCAGACATGCCAGAGTAAGTGACACCGAAAGTTCAATACTAGCGCCACACTGAACAGAAAAAAAATAGAACAAGAAAGCAGCGACAGTAATAGCACGCCTCTAGGGGCCTGGCGACGTAAGCGTTTGCTCAACAAAGTTTTGTGTGAAAGAAAAGTGTGAAATAAGGGTGTATTTTAAAAAAAGACATGGAAAAGAGTGTACAGTAGGAATAGGGAAAAAATAAAATCCATCGAAGTTGCACAACTGAGCGGAAACTGACATACATAACCACTACTCACGGAAAATGATTTAAAAAATAGCAAATCTCTTCATGAAAACTTTGCAGATGACATTCTGTCAAAACGGTAGAAAGGCACAAAAACAAGCCGAACTGTAAAAATTCATTTCCGCAAATAATGTAATTCGAGCTGAACAATTCGAGACAAATTAAACAAAACACACGCGTTATTATTTTTAGGCTTAAAATAGAAGAACAACCACGAATTTATGTGATATTTTGCAGAAATAAACGAGGCCCATAGGAGATCATAAATAGATATCGAAACAGGTCTGGATAGTATAAAAGAAATTTATTGTGTTTTGCATAACGCTGCGTTTAGAAAGCCAAAATTAGTCTTTTATTTAATTTATCATTACGTGAGTTATAAGCCGCTGGCATGATGCAGAGAAGCTCTATGCACAGCCTTTGTGTGACAGAAATGCCACATCCTTTGGCTGTATAGCGAAATCATATCTGTACACGCTACTCTGCGACGGTACCTTACAGACCAATCCGGATCAGGGCAGGGATAGAGAGAGCCCACACGTTTGTTTTTGCAGCTGCTGGGGTAGTCATATTGCATGGGCGCTGCCTACGATTTTCATGGTTGTATTTGATCAAATACAGCGGCTTTGGCTAATGGTTTACTTCGCAGCCCTTTCGATGGTGGAACATTCAAGATTTTATGTTGAAAATGTTGCTTGACAGGCTTGGTTCCATGTACAAGGATCAAACCAAGCTTTAATTAATTAATTAGTTAGGTCATGGCTTACATCAGATCCGAGTCGTACTTGCGTAGTTCTTTAGGTGAGGAAAGAGATTGACTAATTCATGGGGAAGTTGCATTCACTGAGGCGTTAGAAAAGCAGAATGAGTCTGTTGTAGATCTTTCACACGACACTGTTGGAGACGGAAAACGCCAGTGGCAGTGGACAAAGAAAGTCCGGTTGCACCAATCCTTGAAGAAAGATTGTTTTAGCTGTAGTAGCACAAGGAATATACGAATGTTAATTTTTTGTTTCCTTTGATTAACATTTATTGTAACATTATGTTTTATAGGACTTTCATTTGTACACACAAATTAATTATAACTAGGTAATTAAAAAGAGCTATAGCACCGTGGACCATATCGCCTAGGGACAGTTTCTAGGAACAATTAGGGACAACCCATGAAGAGGGATAGTTCGGTTTTTTATGGTACCGTAAAAGTGGCGGTGCCAAGTTACGGTAGCCTTTAAAGAAAAAAGATGGCTAGGCGAAAAAAAGCGGGAAAGCACATGCCTGGAAACAACGAGCTCAGGGGATCGATTTTCAGTTGCATAAAAAAGAGTCGTTAGAGCCCTTGCTCGCGGGAGGTAAACGTCCTGAGTTCGAGTCTCGGTCCAGGACACAATTTTAATCTGCCAGGAAGTTTTAGTTACAACTTATCACGTTTCCATAGGCAGCTCCCATCTGCCTACTTAGCTTTTGTGCACAAGCCGTAGTTGAGACGAGCTCACCTCAATGCATGCGTTCTGCCATCAGTGGAATTGTTATTCAGAGAATCTGCCACTGACAGATTATATGTTGCTTCTTTGTACGCACATTACAGCGAATATTGTTAGATATGAGCTTCTGAGAACTTCGAGAGACGAGCTGATCCTGTCCATCTACGGTGATTATGACTATTGCGATTAATGCTTGTTGTAAGTAGATAACAGGCCATACAATGTGGAGTCTACATCTCCACTCCACACATTCTCTATAGAAGAGAGGATGCAATGTACTTTCAGGATGTGTTAAATGATTTGGATGTATGGTTGTGATTATGCATTGCTTAAACAAATGTTCACGTGGCTCTATAATTATCCTTGCCCTTTGACAATCCTCCTTACATCCGAATATCTCATAAACAGAATCCGGATCGCGTTAATATTCATTCATGGGTCAAAATTTTGTTTACAAAGGGTAGTGACTATTTTCAGGACATTAACACTGAGGTCAAACCAGTTATGTATTGAGATGAAATCTAAAAGGCGGTAGGAAGCTTTACAGTATAAAGAGAAGTAAGAAAAGTGTTCTCTCGGTAGGCCAGGTGGGTGGTTTTTGCCGTGCCCAGCGAGACCGACGAACTAATTGCCTCCTCCTTCGACACAAGTCCCCTCGACCCCGGACGCCGTTGCATCCGAGTCGGCACGGGTCACAGGGGTTGTGTGGCTCCCCTCGCGGCTCGTAATTAGGTTACAGCTCGCATCTGAAAGTGTAATCCGGCATTGTGTGCAAATGCGCGCCGGCTACCGCGGAAGCACAGGGGCGGTCGAGCGAGCTGCGGAAATCCTCCGCGGCAGGGCAGGGAGATGCCGACCACCGACGCCGAGACACTTCCGGGAGTGTGCGCTCGCTCATCGCTCCTCCACTCTAAAGCCGAGGTTCTTTTTCCATTTTCGTTCCCCACTCTGAGGGAGTTAGACGGGGGCCACTGAGAGTGTCCGCTCTATTTGGCCTAAGGTTCTAGTTACATAATACTGTTTGGTACATTTATTTAAATGAAAGAATATGGTTCTAGAGACCTTTTCAAGTCATCTGAAGGGGTCTCTGGAACGATATGGTCACATCTGATTAAAGCATTCGTGGCTGGGTTTCAGGCAGGATCCCCCGTTTCGTTCGAAGCTGAGGTGCTATTCCAATGCAGTTTTAGACCCTCTGCAATGCTTTTCGAGTTTAGGGAGAATACCAAGTGAGCTGAGGTGCCAGTGGGAATTTGGATTGAAGAGGGGCGCGTGCTAGGGTAGTGCGTGCAGTTATGCGAAACCACTATGCAAAATTGCTTCTGTCTCATTAGCAAGAGACACGGGTTCGAATGCTGAACACGGTAAAAATTTTCATTTGTCGCTTCAGTCTGCATATGTAAAAAATTTATTCACACCAAGGAGAAGAAGAGTCATACAAAGATATTAGGTAACACTACTAAGCCACGACATCCCCCCACTCTAGAAAACCTACAACGGTACATTGCCTAGTAATCTCTCTTTGCACAGTAGTTGTGAGAATAATAGTCGAATAAAGTACATCCCTCGTCCCTTTTCACTCAAGTCGGGGCAAGACGTCTTCTTGGAGAAGGACGATGTCGCCGTTTCTGATCCTGTGGCTCTGAACTTGATGAAGGCTCCTGAGCAGCAGTAAGTAGTCTTTGCTCCGACGATTCCGGAAGTCTTCTGTTAGTTTTTCGTGGAGCCTGAATTCTACACTCATGCTCATAAGTTAAGGACAATGCTGATAGATGGTGAGACAACGCTCTTCTTGGCAGTTTTCGGGTTTAAATGACCTCGGGGTATGACCATGAGGTCCATTTGACCTGCGGTCGTCACACGGTAGCGCTGGCAGCAGTCCACATACGCAGAGGTGTATTGGTGCGTGTCAGAGTACGGTGCAGCGAGTAAAGTGTGCAGACGTTTTCAGACGTGCTAATGGTGACTGTGTGTTGAAAATGGTTCAAAGAACACATATTGATGACGTTATGAGGGGTAGAATATTAGGGCGACTGGAGGCTGGTCAAACACAGCAGGTCGTAGTACGGGACGTCCGTGAGCCGCAAAGTGTGATCTCAAGATTATGGCAACGATTTCAGCAGACAAGAAACGGTCCAGGCGCTACAGTACGGGACATCCACATTGTACAACCCTACAACTCTACAAGAAGACCGACATCTCACTATCAGTGCCCACTGACGGCCACGGGGTGCTGCAGGTTGCTCGGGGCGTTACCGCAACCACTGGAACAGTTGTTTCCAGCCACACAGTCTACAGACGACTGAACAGACGTGGTTTATTCGCCTGGAGACCTGCAAGGTGCATTCCACTGACCCCTGGTCACAGAAGAGCTCGTAATGCCTGGTGTCAAGAACACAGTACATGGTAATTGGAACAGTGGTCCCAGGTTATGTTCACGGACGAGTCCAGGTATACTCTGAACAGTGATTCTCGCCGGGTTTTCATCTGGCGTGAACCAGGAACCAGATACCAACCCCTTAATGTCCTTGAATGGAGTGGCCTGCTTGTTCTCCAGACCTAAACCCCATCGAGCACGTCTGGGATGCTCTCGGTCGACGCATCGTTGCACGTCTTCATACCCCTACGACAGTTCAGGAGCTCCGACAGGCACTGGTGCAAGAATGGGAGGCTATACTCCAGCAGATGCTCGACCACCCGATGCAGAGTATACCAACCCATTGTGCGGCCTGTGTCCGTGTGCATGGTGATTATATCCCATAATGACGTCGGGGTACATGAGCAGGAAACAGTGGCGTTTTATAGCACATGTGTTTCGGGAAGGGGCCGGCCGAAGTGGCCGTGCGGTTAAAGGCGCTGCAGTCTGGAACCGCAAGACCGCTACGGTCGCAGGTTCGAATCCTGCCTCGGCCATGGATGTTTGTGATGTCCTTAGGATAGTTAGGTTTAACTAGTTCTAAGTTCTAGGGGACTAATGACCTCAGCAGTTGAGTCCCATAGTGCTCAGAGCCATTTGAACCAACCATTTCGGGAAGGTTTTCTCAACTTATCACCAATACCGTGGAATTACAGATCTGTGTCGTGTGTGTTCCCTATGTGCCTATGTTATTAGCGCTAGTTTTGTGTAGTGCCACATTGTGTGACACCACATTCTGCAATTATCGTTAATTTATGAGCATGAGTGTATTACGAAGTCAGCTGACTTTGAGGACTCGAGTGCTCTCGGTAAAGTAGCAAGTCTTCCTCCTACCAGTAAGTGCACTGGTGCAACCACTTCGTCATCAGTCTGAGAGATAGGTCTTGAGTTGAGTGCAGCTTCGATACTTCGAAGAACAGTTTAAAGTCTCTCTGCGTCTAGACTGATTCTTCTGAGTTCCTTATCGAGAGGAATCGAGCTATCGAAGTCAACTGACTTAGTAAAACAATTCAAGCGGCATCAGTTCTGGATCACTGGAGCAAAGACTACGTACCGTTACTCAGGAGCTTTCATCAAATTCAGAACGTCGGTAGAAGCCAGAAGATGAGAATCGGCGACATCGTCCTTCTCCAAGAAAAATTTCTTGCCCCGACATGTGTGGAAATGGGGCGAGGGATGGAGTTTATTGGACTTTTACTCTCACTAAGGGAAATTACCAGACCATTCCAACTGAGTGTATCGTTGGAGGTTGTCCAGGGTGGGAGGATGTCACGGGTTAGTAGCGTTATCTAATATAATATCTATGTATGATCTTCTTCTCCTTGGTGTGAATAAATTTTTTGCATGTGCAGACTGAACCGACAAATGAAAATTCTTACCAAGTCCAGCATTCGAACCCAGGTTCAAAATGGCTCTGAGCACCATGGGACTCAACTGCTGTGGTCATAAGTCCCCTAGAACTTAGAACTACTTAAACCTAACTAACCTAAGGACAGCACACAACACCCAGCCATCACGAGGCAGAGAAAATCCCTGACCCCGCCGGGAATCGAACCCGGGAACCCGAGCGTGGGAAGCGAGAACGCTACCGCACGACCACGAGATGCGGGCTCGAACCCGGGTCTCTTGCTCACGAGGCAAATGTGCTAGCCACTACGCCACCCTGGCACGGTGGCACAGTGTAACTGCACGCACTACCTAACACGCTTCCGTCCTCAATCCAAATTCCCCTTCGTACCTCAGCGCACTTGGTATTCCCCCTAAACTCGAACATCATTGTAGAGGCTCTTCAACTGTATTCGAATAGCCCCTCAGCATCGAACGAAATGGTGACGTGGATACGTGGCAAAGGACGAGGGTAAAGGGCTTACGAATTGGCCGATATGGAGTTATTGGACCGTTATTCTCACTAAGTTGTCAAGTGTGTGGAGCAGCACACTTAAGTCATATAATACCTTTGTATAACTCTTTTTTTCTCTATAGTGTAAATAAATGTTCTTCTGTCACTCGATACAAAAGAAGTGTACGACGAAATAGTTGTATCTAGTGACAGAAGAACGATAGTCCACCACAAAAAAGAGTGAGAAACATGGTGAACAGTGTGTGGAGGGCGAAAACACGAAGAGGTGAATATAGAACAGTGATAAAAGTGGTAGTGCGATCTCCAGACCAGATGTGAGGAAACGCAGATCAGCAAATCGTAAGTAATTACAATTTTACAAAAAATCGCGAAGTGAACTGTTTGATAATCTATAACTAACAAAACTGTATCATTATATATCCCAATGATGATGCCTTAAAACAGTAGAAGGCGAAACGCGTACGGATTAAATAAAATAATTAGCAGCAGGAAAAGGCAGTTTGATTTGCAAAACAAGTATTTATATTCTTGCTGCGGAGGATGGGGCCACAAACAAACTTCTTTGTCTGTACCACTACTTTTCACTTCTTTCCCTGTTCCACTCGCAAACAGAGCGAGGGAAAAACGACTGCTATATGTGTCCGTATGAGCCCTAATTTCTCGTATATTATCTTCGTGGGCCTGTATGTATATTGGCTGCATTAGAATTGTTCGGCAGTCAGCTACAAATGAAGGGTCTCTAAATTTTCTCAACAGTGCTTCTCGAAAAGAATGTTGCCTTCCGTCCAGGAATTCCAATTTGAATTCCCGAAGTATCTCCGTAACACTTGCATGTTGATCGAACCTACTGGTAACAAATGTAGCAGCCGCCTCTAAACTGCTTCGATGCCTTCCATCAGTCCGACCTGTACGGATCTCAAACAGTCGAGCAGTACTCAAAAATAGGTCGCACCAGCCTCCTGTACGCGGTCTCCTTTACAGGTGAACCACTCTTTCCTAAAATTCTCCCAATAAACCGAAGTCGGCCATTCGCCTTCCCTACCACAGTTGTCACGTGCTCGTTCCACTTCATATCGCTGTGCAACGTTACGGCGAGATATTTAAATGACTTGACTGTGTCAACCAGGACACTAGTAATACTGTATCCGAAAATTACAGTTTCGATCTTCCTACTTATGCTTATTAACTTACATTTTTCCACATTTACAGTTAGCTGCCATCCATCACACCATCTGGAAATGTTGTGTAAGTCGTCTTGTATCTTGCTACAGTCACTCAACTTCGGCACCTTACTGCACACCACGGCGACATCAGCAAATAAGCGCACATTGCTGCCCACCCTGCCCGCCAAATCATTTACGTATACACGGTGGTCAATTGATCGTGACCTGGCCAGATATCTCACGAAATAAGCGTCAAACGAAAAAACTACAAAGGACGAAACTTGTCTAGCTTGAAGGGTGAAACCAGATGGCGCTATGGTTGGCCCCCTAGATGGCGCTGCCATAGGTGAAACGGATATCAACTGCGTTTTTTTTTAAAAATAGGAACCCCCATTTTTTATTACATAGTCGTGTAGTACGTAAAGAAATATGAATGTTTTAGTTGGACCACTTTTTTCGATTTGTGACAGATGGCGCTGTACTAGCCACAAACATATGGCTGACAATTTTAGACGAACAGTTTGTAACAGGTAGGTGTTTTAAATTAAAATACAGATCGTAGGTACGTTTGAACATTTTATTTCTGTTGTTCCAATGCGATACATGTACCTTTGTGAACTTATAATTCCTGAGAACGCATGCTGTTACAACGTGATTACCTCTAAATACCACATTAATGCAATAAATGCTCAAAGTGATGTCCGTCAACCTCAATGCATTTGGCAATACGTGTAACGAAATTCCTCTGAACAGCGAGTAGTTCGAACTTTCGTAATGTTCGCACACAAATTGACAATGCGCTGACGCATGTTGTCGGAGGATCACGATAGCAAATATCCTTCAACTTTACTTTCCCCACAGAAAGGAATCCGGGGACGTCAGATCTGGTGAACGTGCGGACCATGGTATGGTGCTTAGACGACCAATCCACCTGTCAGGAAATATGCTGTTCAATACCGCTTCAACCGCACGCGAGCTATGTGCCGGCCATCCGTCATGTTGGAAGTACAGCGCCATTCTGTCATGCAGTGAATCATCTTGTAGGAACATCGGTAGAACATTACGTAGGAAATCAGCATACATTGCACCATTTAGATTGCCATCGATAAAATGGGGGCCAGTTATCATTCCTCCCATAATTACGCACCATACATTAACCTGCCAACGTCGCTGATGTTCCACTTGTCGCAGGCATTGTGGATTTTCCGTTGCCCAATAGTGTATATTACGCCCATTTACGTTAACGCTGTTGGTGTATGACGCTTCGTCGCAAAATGGAACGCGTGCAAAAAATCTGTCTTCGTCCCGTAATTTCTTTTGTGTCCAGTGGCAGAACTGTACACGACGCACCAAGTCGTCGCCATGCAATTCCTGGTGCATAGAAATATGGTACGGGTGCAATCGATGTTGATGTAGCATTCTCAACATCGACGTTTTTGAGATTCCCGATTCTCGCGCAATTTGTCTGCTACTGATGTGCGGATTAGCCGCGACAGCAGCTAAAAACATTTACTTGGGCGTCATCATTTGTTGCTGGTGTTGGTTGACGTTTCACATGTGGCTGAAGACTTCCTGTTTCCTTAAATAACGTAACTATCCGGCGAAGGGTCCGGACACTTGGATGATGTCGTCCAGGATACCGAGCAGCACACATAGCACACGCCCGTTGGGCATTTTGATCACAATAGCCATACATCAACACGATATCGACCTTTTCCGCAATTGGTAAACGGTCCATTTTAACACTGGTAATGTATCACGAAGCAAATACCGTCCCCACTGGCGGAAAGTAACTTGATACCACGTACTTATACGTTTGTGACTATTACAGCGCCATCTATCACAATGCGAAAAAAGTGGTCCAACTAAAACATTCATATTTCTTTACGTACTACACGAATATGTAATAAAAATGGTGGTTCCTATTTTAAAAAACGCAGTTGATATCCGTTTGACCTATGGCAGCGCCAACCATAGCGCCATCTGGTTTCACCTTTCAAGCTAGACAAGTGTCGTTCTTTGTAGCTTTTTGGCTGATGCTTATTTCGTGAGATATTTGGCCCTGTCACTATCAATGGACCATCCTGTATAAAGATGTACAACGGTCCTATCACGTCTCTCTTGAGAACTCTTGGCGATACCGTCCAGGACAATATACTGTGTTCTCTTCCTTAAGAAGGCTTCGAACTATTCACATATCTATGAACTTATTCTGTATGCTCGTAACTTCGTTAACAGCCTGTAATGGTGCACCGTGTCAAATGCTTTCCGGAAATCTAGAAATATGGAATCTGCCTGTTGCTCTTCATCCATAGCTCTCAGTATATCATGTGGGAAAAGGGCAAGCTGAGTTTTGCTTACTAAAACCAAGCTGGTTCGTGGACATAAGCTTCCCAGTCTCAAGGTAGTCTAACTCGGAATATATTCAAGGATTTTGCCGCAAACAGAAGTTGGGGATATTGGTCTGCTAATTTTTCGGGTCCGTTCTTTTACCTTTCTTACATACTGGAGTCACCTGCGTTTCTTTTTTCTGTCGGTTGGGACTTTGTGCTGGGCGACAGATTTGCGATAAATTCAGGCTAGGTAAGGAGCCAATGATGTAATAGTAATAATGAGCGTATAGCATTGGTGGCCGGGAGACCCCTCGCGGGGCGGTTCGGCCGCCGCTCCACAAGTTCTTTAACGCCACTACGGCGACTTGCGAGTGAATGATGACGAAAGACACACAACACCCAGTTATCTCGACGCAGTGAAAATCCCTGACCCCGCCGGGAATCGAACCCGGGAAGCGAGAACGGTACCGCAAGACCACGAGCCGCGGACAGGCAGCGCCGTATAGTACACTTTGTAAAATCGAACTGAGATTCGATCCGGACCTGGTGACTTATTTGCTGTTCTTTCCCGGGAAGTCCCTCGGTGTGTCGGCGGCCCGCTCCCGCTGCGGCTGCTGCGCCGTGGGAAAGCGCGGTGTTCCGCCGCTGCCGCCGCCGGAAGCCACCTGCGGCGCCGCCCAGCGCCGAGCCTGGCACCGGAGCTGCTGAGCCGGCGCTGGCGGTGGCGGTGGCGGCGGCGGATGCGCCGGGCCTCGACCCCGACACACCACGCCCCGGCCTCCCACTGCCCTGCCACCGGCTGCCGCCCGCCACCCCTCTCGCTCACGTTCCTCGCTCTCTCTTTCTCACGCACGCTGTGACCGCTCAGTGTCATTCAATACGATCACGACGACACCCCTCGATCGACGTTAGCACTCGTGGTGTCACTCGACTTCATACATGGCAGTGGACGTTTGAAAATTCGTGACGCTAGCTCAATGGTCGTCAATTGATTTGAATGTTATTCCTGGCTGACTCTTAATTCAATTACTGCCACGGGGGCGAGGAGAAAGAACACATCCTGGTGATACCAGCATTATGCGTATTTAGATGTTCGATTAATCTGAATGGTTTGCAATGTTCCATCGATTCTATTCGAACTCTATGCTGATGTACCAACAAGGACCATTTTCGCAGATAAACATGAAGTACGTAATGGATGTTCAGTTTCTCAATATAGTTCGTCGCACTCACACATTATACATCCGCTGTAAGAACAATTTCATGCATTTACATTTTTGGTGTCTCACAATATTGGTTGGCTAAATATTATGACGATACGTTGTATACAACTTCAAAAGATATTGTTTATCATGCAGTCAAGACTACGCAATGAAGCCAAAATGTGGATAAAATTGAAATGTAGTTTCTCTATTAACACTATTCTTTTCAGTAACTAAATATGAAATATGAATCGGGATTGGGGGTGATGATCCTATCCTTCTATCCAGTATTAAAATGGTCGATATCGTGTTCTGAATAACGCGTGTCATATAATGTCCAAATATCGTCACGACCCAGGCTATCAATTCGGTACTTAAATGACTATTCTTCGCTCTCGAAATGTTCGATGTGATTGTATTTCACACGCAGGGTTCAATTTAACGGTGTATGCACTGTTTTTAGTATTTTAGGTCCCCGTTAATTAATATCTGGTAGTTAATAAGCGAACTATTTTTATGCTGGCGCGTTGTTTGTATCAGTTACCCCCGCAACCGTCCAAGGATAAGATTCTCTTAATGTTCCACGCACACGCGTTTCACAATTTTATAAAATGCATAATTACGTAAACTATAGCTATCCGTTGCGTACAACTTTCGTGGGTTCCACAACCATAATAGTTACCCAAGAGTATTTTTCCCAGCTAACACAAAGTTCGAATTATGTTGTAGGAATCATTTTCACTTCACCCGACAATAAACGTCTCTGATCACTTCGTCACACGTAGTGTATTTTAGACGTGCTTGAAGAGTCTTTAAATAATCTCCTTAACGAATTTCGCAGTCGCGTACCACTTTTTCATCGACTAGCCCGATCTGAAGGTAGAGAGCTCAATAATGTGTTACATGTTCTTTTATATGTATTAAAAAACAAACGCGCCCCTATATCTTTCTGTCCCGCTTGGTCTTTGCTGCTTTGCTTTTCATTACTTTTCATTATATTGCTTCTTAGTAATACTGTGCAGTTATTAAAGTTTCGTATTACTTTCCCCTTTTTATTTCTTCCAAAATAAAGTCTATTTATCCCCGATTTTAATTAATATGATGCTAATTGACACGCCTGCCCGCCAAGTACCGTTATAGCGCCCACAAACAACACGAACCTAAACCTGGCAAGTCTAACACAGACACCTACATGCACATGCGGGGAAGAAGATTACCCAGAACACACTGTCCTCTATTACATACGCGAACAATTGAGATACTTAGGTGAGACAGGCAGGAAGCGGAACACTAAACAATTGGGTGGCAACACGACCTAGGGACGGCTGAAGAACCAACCGACAGCCTAATTAATTCCATCAATTCCCTTCCACCCGACACACTCGCTGCTATGTTTCATCCGACAGACTGACTACACTAGTACGCAGACAGCATTCATCTGCTCAGTGGAAATCACAAAAGCTACACATGGTTCCACGTAAACACACTTGCACAAGAACTCGAACAATTGTAAAAGCAATCGCAGTTACCACAAGCGGTGTCCGCCCCCGGTAGCTGAGTGGTACCGGCAAGGTAGCTCAGCGTGTTCGGTCAGAGGGCTGCGTGCTCTCTAATAAAAAAACTGAGTCAAGGAATCAACGATGAATTTGAAAGGATGTCTTGTGACGTCCGCCCAGTCCAAACGCAACGAACTGTATCGAACAAAATGAGAAAAAAAAGAAAAAGGAAAAAAAAAGTGGCCAGCGCGACAGGCTGTCAATCCTAAGAGCCCGGGTTCGATTCACGGCTGGGTCGGAGATTTTCTCCGCTCAGGGACTGGGTGTTGTGTTGTCCTAATCATCATCATTTCATCCCCATCGACGCGCAGGTCGGCGAAGTGGCGTCAAATCGAAAGACTTGCACCAGGCGAGCGGTCTACCCGACGGGAGGCCCTCGTCACACGCCATTATTATACCACAAGCAGTCGGCGACCAAATATAGGTCGTCCGATGAGACGACCGATCGAACGACCAACCCATGCCGTTCCCACTGAAGTTACGTGTGTCTGCAACGCTCGGGCGAGTCTTGGCTATCCGAAGCTGACTGAAGCTCCAGCCCGACTCCACTCGATGTCCGTTCGGAATTCGGAGACACGGCGACCCGGGCACACTGGTTCGGACCCAACCATGCAGAGGTAACTCTTGCGCATTGGCCACGACATCTCCGCACAAGGAAGGAACCGACCCACGTCCAGCAAGATGACCAACTGATGAGGCCCAGAAACGGTCAAAGGACCAAATACACGTCGCCCGATGAGACGACCAACCGAACGACCAACCTACGGTCATCCCGCTCCAATCTCCCTCCATCGGACAGTTCATGTGTGTCGCCAGCGGTCGGCGAGCACTGGCTGTCCGCACCTCACTGGCGCTTCGTCCCCGACTCAGCTCCCAACTGGTCCATCCGCGACTCCTCCCTGACACACGACGACTGAGAAATACTATCGGTCACTCCAGAGATGGTACGACAGTGCACTTATCGATGAGCTCTGCTGCTGCCACTCACGGGCAGGTAAGGCAGGAAGTTAGTGACGCCACTAAATGGAATAAGAAAATGAGGCGGCAGTACCGTAAGCGAAGATGACAAACAATAAACGGCATGAACACAAGCCGCGCATGGCTCACATACACTGCATCTAGACTGCACAGAAGCATAAATACATATACGGGGCGAATCACCTAAAACTTGTTTCACAAATGTTGCGGAAATGGAAAGTACTATTGATGTGCAGTTTTCACAGAATGGATTAATAGTCTGCGACTTGTATTGTTAGTCAGTCAACAGACTGTTACAGTACTTAGAGAGTGTAATTTTTGTGCAAACATACAGTTTCTGAAATGAAAGAATGCCTATTGACATTAACAGACTGAAAGTGGGGTTAATTATACTTTCACTGGTGTTCGTTGTAGGACTGTAGTGCGAGTAGTTTACGAGACATAGTATTTTGTGAAGTTCCCACACCAACATTTCTACAACACCTGTGGTAGCACACACTAAAGAACATCACAAGTTCATACACTAGTTATATGGATTCTGACCGGTAGCGAGATAACTGACCTTCACAAGCTGTGTTCAGAATGGCCACGAGCAGCGGCAATACACTCGTGCAATATGGTATGGGATTGTTGCATATCAGCGGAGGTGTCCGAGTGGGTTGCAGTAATACGTCGTAGCATATCAACGGGTGTAGCTGGTATATCCTCGTAGACACCGTCTGGGGAATCGGTCGGTCAAGGTGCAGATCCTTTGCATTCAGTCCAACCATCTGGAGTCGCGCGGAATGGACGCGCGGTTAGAGGTGCCATGTCTCGGATTGGGCGGCGCCTACCTCCGGAAGTTCGAGTCCACCCTCGGGCATGGGTGCGTGTTCTGTCCGTAGCGTAAGTCAGTTTAAGTTAGTTTAAATAGTGTGTAAGTCTAGGGACCGATGACCTCAGCAGTTTGGTCCTTTAGCAATTCACACAGTGCGGCTGGTCCCGGCGGAGGTTCGAGTCTTCCCTCGGACATGGGTGTGAGTGTTTGTCCTTAGGATAATTTAGGATAAGTAGTGTGTAAGCTTATTGACTGATGACAGTTAAGTCCCATAAGATTTCACACACATTTGAACATTTGAATTCACACACATTTGAACATTTGAACACCCAAGCATTTGGAAACAATTCGTGAAGACATGCTGTAGTATTTCGTACACTATGGGCTGGTCAGCCATCATGTTGGTACTACAGGCTCCTTCTAGTCTGCAGGGGAACGTCTTCTAGCTCCATGGAAAATAATCCGTAAGGAGGCTGAGCTATTTATGCGTGTTGAGTGTTGCGTCTAAGAAAAAAGGGCCTTTGAGCCATTGGTTCACTATCCCGCAGCACACATTTACACACCATGGATGCTGACGCACCAGCTGACGAAGCCAACGGGGATTTCTGCAGACCACCAGCGCGTGTTTAGGCGGGTTACATGGTCACGATTGTCAATAGTATCTTCATCACTAAACAAGATACAGATACATCTGGAGTGTCCTGTCTTAATGCCCATGTACAAAACTTAACACGATGCTCATAATCGTTTCTATGCAGCTCTTGATGGAGAGAGATGTGATAGGAATGGAACCTATGGTATGGAGTAGCACACTTCCTTGAGTCGTGCCACTTCCTCTTGCCCTCGCGCGGGAGTTAACCTGAGGATCAACTCAAACGACAGTAAGAACATCAATTTCCCCCTCTTCTGTCGTCACTGGTTTCCTTCTGTTAAGTTATCTAGGTGTTACGCTATCATTTTCACGTAAGTGGTTGAACAGCCTGACAAATAACTGCCGACATGGTTGACGTCTATTGGCAGATCTTGCAGCATGCACCGTACAAGAACGAACTGCATTCTTCCTACACTCTCCATACACCATGAGCATGTCGGTTTTTTCTACATTGTTAAATTCTATCGCCCATTCACGGCCTACTGCTTGGATTGTCACCCACTAAGTGACTGGCAAGTCGCAGAGCATTCAAGCAACACACAACCACAAAAATGGTTCAACTGGCTCTGAGCACTATGGGACTTAACTTCTGGTGTCATCAGTCCCCTAGAACTTAGAACTACTTAAACCTAACTAACCTAAGGACAACACACACATCCATGCCCGAGGCAGGATTCGAACCTGCGACCGTAGCGGTCGCGCGGTTCCAGACTGTAGCGGTCGCGCGTTTCCAGACTGTAGCGCCTAGAACCGCACGGCCACACCGGCCGGCACACAACCACACTGCAAGCAAACATTACAACATCGTACCTAGCAACTACGTAGGTTGAACGACACAAACAAGAGTCGGTGTGGAAACTTTTCAAAATACGAAATCTCGTAAACGACTCGCACTAGACTTCTGTAATGAATACCGATGACTTTGTAATATATCCTACTTTCAGTCTGTTAATGTCGATAGCCATTGTTCCATTTTTAAAAGTGTATATTTGGACAAAAAGTACACTTTCTTGGTATTATTGCAATCTGTTTATTGTCAAACAATATGATTCCCTGACTACGAATCCATTCTGTGAAACCGCACTCAATAGCACTCCCCATTTCCGCAATATTTGCAGTGCAAGTTTTAGGTGACTCATCCCCTGTGTAGATAGCAGTAAGAGACCAAGAACAATGAGCACAATTACGAGTAAATGCTTTAGCAGACAGCCGGCCGCTGTGGCAGAGCGGTTCTAGGCGCTTCAGTCAGGAACCATGCAACTGCTACGGTCACGGGTTCGAATCCTACCTCGGGCATGGATGTGTGTGATGTCCTTAGGTTAGTTAGGTTTAAGTAGTTCCAAGTTCTAGGGGACTGATGACCTCAGATGTTAAGTCCCATAGTACTCAGCGCCATTTTAGCTTTAGCAGAGAGTATTTCAAAAACAACACATTTATTGTACCTACGAAAAGGACATAACACTCATGCGATATGCAAGGTAACAACAGTCGCCAGACGGTCGATAGCGACACCTACAGTGACAGAGATAACAGTGAAACTGAAGAAGATGAAGACGAGGAGGAAGATGAGATTAACAGTAAATAAGACACCTCGTGTTATGACTTAGACGTAACATGGCAAAATGCATTGACAAATTGTACATATCAATCAAATAATACTTAAGGCAGTGAATACTAGAGTAAATATAGCGTAAGGTGCTGGCAATCTAACCAAGAAAGCACCGAATTAAGCAACATAATTTCTCTTCTACTAACTATGAACTATTCTGTTGTGAGTGGCGGTCAACAGCTCGAAGAAACCATTCCGTGATATTCACCGCCAGTCACAATCGGTGATGGTATTAACAAATCTCTCCTTTATTGCACCATTCTTTTTAAAACAACAAAATTTTATTTATAATTCATTCTCAAATTATTTGTTATTTTAGAAGGGATTTATTGTGTCAGATGTAGCAGATAAAATCAAAACAAAAAAAAAAAACGTAAAAAAGATGACGAACGAATACGTACGATCTGTTTTAAAATATCAGGTAACAAGTCTTTAAACCTGCAATAAATACGTAAAGAAATAAATACCACACAATACCGAAAATTACAAAGGCAGTCTTCAGGAGGGTGCCCCCCTGGAAAGGGTGACAACTAAACAGCTCCGTGGCACAAGTGTAACACGACGAACACTCTCCAAAGCGAAACAACCTCACCTGCAGAAAATCATCAAAATCTGCAATAAAATAACTGAATCAGAAAAAGACAGCTACATTAAACGGCGCAGAAGTAGACCATGACAAAATAAAATACCTAACAAAAAACGAAACATAAAATGAAAAAAATAACAACGTCATAATCAGAGAAAAAGCAACAAGAGATTAAACGCAAGACGAAGAAAGTAGCCAAAAATAAGAAACAAAATAAGAGCAGAAGTAAGAGATCCTTGCTGCGGTTTCAAGGATTTTAACACAAGTTAACATAAGGCACCAGGGAACAATAGGCTACAAAAACAGCCATGTCGTGACACATATTTATTTGTTCGTGCAAGGCTTCTAACAAAGAGAGAGACAATTAATTATAAATGATCCATTTATGTACTATAGAATAATATAGCATCGAATCAACAACAGCATACTTGTTAACTCGTGGTTAGCATTCCAGAAGAGTTCCGCAACTGAGACTGCCATTTACACGTTCACTCGCGAGATTTTAGGACATCAAATATTAAATGCATCGGTTGGTATTTTCTCTGACCTCTCTATAGCATTTGACTGCGAAAATCACAATATTCTCCTGGACAAACAGGAGTTTTACTGAATTGAAGCTAACCAAAAGGGTCCAAAAAGGTGTACTTGATAATTCAGCCAATCTAAGTACGGGACATTCTTATGAAAGGACAGAAATCACTTACTGGGTTCCAAAAGTCTCACTCTTAGGTCCACCATTGGTTCTCCTATAAGGGGCAGTCGACTGAAAACGAGACGGAAAAAAAAGTAAGTAAACTCTTCATTATTTCAAAAGTAATCGGCATAACTGTTAACACGTTTATCCCACTGTGAGATAAGAACACAATGCCTCCATGGAGAAATGTTAGGGTTCCATACAGAACCATGATTGTACACAGGTATGGTGCCTCTTCGTCCGAAGCAAATCGACCACCACGAATGTCTTCCTTCAGGGATCAAAAATTATGGAAATCACATGGAGAGAGATTGGGACTGTAAATGAGTAAAGGGCTTCCCAAGCAAACTCCTGCAGCGTACTCGAATCAATCTTGGCAACATACGTGGCCGCCCACTATTTACGTTATCACTCTATCCAAATTAACATGTTTCGGCTAGCCATCATCCGCATTTGTGTTGCTAAGAAGAAAATTACATTGAAGAACATGCACAGTCTTTGACAGCCCCTCGCCTCATAGTCATGCTGAACTGCACAGCTTTACTATCTTTTAACACAGCATAACATGCAAGGAGACGAATTGCTACAAACATATTTTTATAGACGTCAAGTAGAAAAACATTCCGAACATTGCCAGACTGTTTTCGATCGCGTGAGAGACTGTGTTGCTGCTGATTTATTTGTCTGTTGTGTTTATCTGCTATGTTCAATAAACTAACTACAAAACGCTATTTAGTAAGCGCTGTACTAATAGAAATGAATTACAACTTATTATCGTAACGTTACGAAAATGTCTTTTTTAATAAAACAAAGTATCCCAAAGTATCCCAAATCGTCAAGAATTAGCAGGATATTACGCACTTGCCGCGTGGGATTAGCCAAGCGGTCTAAGGCGCTGCAGTCATGGACTGTGCGCCTGGTCCCGGCGGAGGTTCGAGTCCTCCCTCGGGCATGGGTGTGTGTGTTTGTCCTTAGAATAACTTAGGTTAAGTAGTGTGTAAGCTTAGGGACTGAAGACCTCAGCAGTTAAGTCCCATAAGATTTCACACACATTATTATCACAGTACGCACTTCTGGCTTCGAAACGGTCTGTTTTTACGTTCAGCCCGCAGTCATACTGGAGTAACATTACAGGACTACTACAAAAGTGGGCAGACGTAGCCGTAGGGGTAGATAATAACAAAATCCAGTTAAAATATCATTCAGTGCCACAATTATATCAATATGACTGACAGAAGCAGAAAAAGCAGGCACTAACAAGTGTGCAATTCAACAGTTTATTCAGCTTTAGATGTACAGGAGACAGAATCAAGGTAGTGAAAATTTGTAAGATTATCTTAGAATTTATTTATTGAATGTCGATACCACTGCTAGTGACTCTTTCACAGAAGAGGTAAAAAAATCTTGTCTCCAGTAAGATGGAAACCGAGAACTAACGTATTCTTCTACTTTACCGCCAACCGAGAACACAATTGTACCCAAGTGCGCTCCCTTGTTATCTCACTGGTGGTCAAGACAGAGATTTCACAACATAAATGGCGAAGTAAGCTGCAGTATCTGCTTCCTGGGCTCAAAACCGTGATTTTATTACCTCTACGCCGTTCCTTAATTGAGAATAGTTCAGTATGTTTAATCTAAAGTCTAAGAAAATATGAATTGAATTTACCAGGATAAGTAAATCGACCGTCACGTAGTTGCCAAACGTATTCTATAATGTTGTCAAGTCTTCATTAGATTAGCGACAGTCATGATACATCTGTTCAACCGACGGGAATCTTGAGCTTGCTGGCATCTGGGAAGATCGCTCACCGTATACACGCCGACGCCGACTTCCATAGCATTGACTGGGAGCAGAAATACCTTGCGTAGACCAATTCGTTTTGTTCGCATTTTTGTAACTATGATTTGAGTCTAACGCATTGTTATGTATAAATCCAAAATAAAGCGACAGCAAGTCAAGCGTCATGAATAAAAATCGAGGAAAATTATTTCGTCGGTTCTCGACTTCTGTAGGTGTAATAGGTATTTTTGTTTTTCTGCGTTAAGCAAACTGGAATCTAAAAAACTCATTCACCGGAAGTGTTCGCTTTTTTTAGCATCACCAGACGCCATTAACAATGTGAGTAAATAACATTCATTTTAATACTAGAGTCGCGCGGGGTGCCCGCGAAGTCTCAGGCGCCTTGCCACGGTTCGCGCGGCTCCCCCTGTCTGAGGTTCGAGTCCTCCCTCGGGCACGGGAGTGTGTGTTATCCTTAGCGTTAGTCAGTTTAAGTTAGATTAAGTAGTGTGTAAGCCTAGGGACCTATGATCTCAGCAGTTTGGTCCCATAGAATCTTACCACCACTAAATTTTGATACTATATACTTGAAAACAGTTTGCCTCAAGAAAGTCTTCATTGGCACATCCTTCAATACATAATAACACAGATGAAAAGACAGCATAGCAGTGCTTGTGGTTATTCACGCTTTTCAGTCAAATTTCATGTACTACAAAAAACATATACTTGTAGTTTCAAATCACAAAAGCACGCCGTACAAGGGAATTTTTCGCAATGATCGAAAAATAAGACGTAAAAGCCGCGAAGATAACTACACAGGTGAATCATTACAGCGTAAGCTCGATTCCAGAAAAATGGTTCAAATGGCTCTGAGCACTATGGGACTTAACTTCTGAGGTCATCAGTCCCCTAGAACTTAGAACTACTTAAACCTAACTTACCTAAGGACATCACACACATCCATGCCCGAGGCAGGATTCGAACCTGCGACTTAGCGGTCGCGCGGTTCCAGACTGTAGCGTCTACAACCGCTCGGCCACACCGGCTGGCTCGATTCCAGAGTCTGATAACATGAAAAGAGGAGAAATTGTGATGAGATTGTGAGACAAGGAACAAATGTGATGAAAGTAATGTGTCAAATATTTTTAAGCAAAACTATCATTCATTCTTTAAAAACCAGAAGGACGAAAATCATCGTTTGTCAGTAACAGCGAAAAGCACCTGAGGAATGAGGTATTCATTTTTCTGACAGTTCAAGACAGAGAGGAAAGAAAGTAACAAGAAACGGTTACCTTAGGTGAGCGTCGGAAGGAATTTCAACGCAGTATCTCGTAGTTGGAGCTATTTGCTCGCAGTTTACTTTTCGATTGTTTCACGCTAACTACCCCTCTAGGCTACCATGACAGTCATACTGTATGCGAAATGCCGAAGTGCAATCGTTACAACAGACAACAGACTTCTGTTTCAAATATTGTGGCACATGTGGCCGGATCTGACTCAGTGGACAACGCTAATCATTCCATCTTGGAGACTATTGGGTAGGCTTAATAATGCTTTCAAGACACCCAGTGCACACATCAACTTGCCTCCTGAGACAATTGTTCATCGGCTCATTCTTGACTACAAAGATGAGGAAGAATAAACAGGGGAAAACCAGAAGGACAAATAGGCATGGAGACTTAAATACCTCACTCTTTATATCACTATGGAATAACTAGAAAAAGCAAAGCTCCGGGAAGACAAAGAATTTAGATGAAGTGAAGTTGATGAAATAAATTAAACATTTGAGATAAAACCTAAATCACTTCTTCCGTAAGTATTTCCATCTTGAATTTGCCTCTGCGCAGATAAAAAACACGCCAAATACGTGTAAGTGAAGATCTCTTCTAGTCGTTTTAAACACTTTGGTAACTCGAGGTCGTAGTGGTGAGTGTCCACAACCCGATGCAATCTCCAACTACGATCCTACAGTTTCATCGAATAGCTCAGCAGTTATATTGTTCAGGAAGAGAGTCAAATGGTTCAAATGGCTCTGAGCACTATGGGACTTAACATCTTAGGTCATCAGTCCCCTAGAACTTAGAACTACTTAAACCTAACTAACCTATGGACATCACACAACACCCAGCCATCATGAGGCAGAGAAAATCCCTGACCCCGCCGGGAATCGAACCCGGGAACCCGGGCGTGGGAAGCGAGAACGCTACCGCACGACCACGAGATGCGGGCAAGAGAGTCAAAAAGAGAGAATAAAAATGTCCACAAACTGCAGGAGATGAAACATAGAAGTTTTCACAGAAACGGTTTTATCTTGCTATAGCAATCCTAATTGCATCGTAGGAGTCCTGAGAGATGTAGGAGATGGTGATTAATTTAGATAGTGTGTTAGTCACTAAAGACCGACATTTGGATTCCGGAGGGATTGACTGAGTTACGTTTCTGGTCTATAAATACTGCAAGAATTCCATTCGCGTGTGTGAAGTCAAGTGGCACTATGGGACTCAACTTCTGAGGTCATTAGTCCCCTAGAACTTAGAACTAGTTAAACCTAACTAACCTAAGGACATCACATACATCCATGCCCGAGACAGGATTCGAACCTGCGACCGTAGCAGTCGCGCGGTTTCGGACTGAGCGCCTAGAACAGCTAGACCACCGCGGCCGGCGTGTGAGGTCACATCACCAATTTCCTGACACTGTATCTTACAAGGAGGAGCCACAGTAAGCCACTCTCCGACACAGTCGAAACTTCGCTTGCTGAAAGAAGGGCGAAAAATAAACGGAGGCTTCTTCTGCCTCAGTTGCCAACGCTCAATAATTTCCGAGAAAGCGTCGGCCAAAGTTTTGACGCTACTGCATCAGCTCGCACGCATGATCTTATACTAAGCGCGTTGTGTAGTGCAGTAGCTTAAAGCACAGGTTCTGATGTTCAGATCTAGTCTTATGATGTTATTTCTTTCCTTTTGCTGTAAATGTATGAGATCAATTGCGTCATTATTTTTGTGACATCGAGAAATCAATGGAATTATTTACCAAATTAGATTTTATCATCAGAAGATCAAAGACAGTTTCTTTGTTACGTTTTTAAAAACGTAATAGCCACGCGGATTGGCTCCGCGGCTAGAGGCGCCATGTCACTGACTGCACTTGCCGCGTGGGATTTGCCAAGCGGTCTAAGGCGCTGCAGTCATGGACTGTGCGGCTGGTCCCGCCGGAGGTTCGAGTCCTCCCTCGGGCATAGGGGCGTGTGTTGTTCTTACCATAGCTTTGTTTAAGTTAGCTTAAGTAATGTGTAAGCCTATGGACCGATGACCTCTGCAGTTTGGTCCTTTAAGAACTCACACACGTTAGAACATTAGAAAAACGTAATATTGATGAGAGTTCTGTACTGTGATACGTTTTTGAACAGATCTTAAGGAAAGGAAGAAATGTAGGGTGCTGTTTGAAAAACGACTTACAGGTGACCGTACCTTTATAACTATATAACGAACAACGCTACGAGAAATGTAACACTTAATGGCATCCTGGTAGCTCACCAATATTTGTTTGTTTATATATATATGGTGATCCATTGATAGTGACCGGTCCAGATATCTCACGAAATAAGCATCAAACGAAAAAACTACAAAGAACGAAACTGGTGTAGCTTGAAGGGGGAAACCAGATGGCGCTATGATTGGCCCGCGAGATGGCGCTGCCATAGGTCAAACGGATATCAACTGCGTTTTTTAAAATAGGAACCACCATTTTTATTACATATTCGTGTAGTAGGTAAATAAATATGAATGTTTTAGTTCGACCACTTTCTTCGCTTTGTGATAGATGGCACTGTAATAGTCACAAACGTATAAGTACGTGGTATCACGTAACATTCCGCCAGTGCGGACGGTATTTGGTTCGTGATACATTACCCGTATTAAAATGGACCGTTTACCATTTGCGGAAAAGGTCGATATCGTGTTGATGTATGGCTATTGTGATCAAAATGCCCAACTGCGTGTCCTATGTGTGCTGCTCGGTATCCTGGACGATATCTTCCAAGTGTCCGGACCGTTCGCCGGATAGTTACGTTATTTAGGAAACAGGAAGTGTTCAGCCACATGTGAAACGTCAACCAGGACCTGCAACAAATGATGATGCCCAAGTAGGTGTTTTATCTGCTATCGCGGCTAATCCGCACATCAGTAACAGACAAATTGCGCGAGAATCGGGAATCTCAAAAACGTCGGTGTTGAGAATGCTACATCGATTGCACCAGTACCATTGTTCTATACACCACGAATTGCATGGCGACGACTTGGTACGTCGTGTACAGTTTTGCCACTTGGCACAAGAGAAATTACGCGGCGATGACAGATTTTTTGCACCCCTTCTATTCAGCGACGAAGCGTCATTCACCAACAGCGGTAACGTAAACCAGCATAATATGCACTATTGGGCAACGGAAAATCCTCGATGGCTGCGACAAGTGGAACATCAGCGACCTTGGCGGGTTATTATATGGCGCGACATTATGGGAGGAAGAATAATTGGCCCCCATTTTATCGATGGCAATCTAAATGGTGCAATGTATGCTGATTTCCTACGTAATGTTCTACCGATTATACTACAAGAGGTTTCACTGCATGACAGAATGGCGATGTACTTCCAACATGATGGATGTCCGGCACATAGATCGCGTGCGATTGAATCGGTATTGAATAGCATATTTCATGACAGGTGGATTGGTCGTCGAAGCACCATGCCCGCACCATGGCCCGCACATTCACCGGATCTGACGTCCCAGGATTTCTTTCTGTGGGGAAAGTTGAAGGATATTTGCTATCGTGATCCACCGACAACGCCTGACAACATGCGTCAGCGCATTGTCAATGCATGTGCGAACATTACGGAAGGCGAACTACTCGTTGTTGAGAGGAATGTCGTTACACGTATTGCCAAATGCATTGAGGTCGACGGACATAATTTTGAGCATTTATTGCATTAATGTGGTATTTACAGGTAATCACGCTGTAACAGTATGCGTCCTCAGAAATGATAAGTTCCATTGTGAACATTGGAACAACCGAACTAAAATATTCAAACGTACCTACGTTCTTTATTTTAATTTAAAAAACCTACGTGTAACCAACTGTTCGTCTAAAATTGTGAACCATATGTTTGTGCATTGAGGTTGACGCGCCATCTATCACAAAGCGGAAAAAGTGATCCAACTAAAACATTCATATTTCTTTACGTATTACATGAATATGTAATAAGAAATGGGGGTTCCTATTTAAAAAAAAAAAAACGCAGTTGATATCCGTTTGACCTATGGCAGCGCCATCTAGCGGGCCAACTATAGCGCCACTGGTTTCCCCCTTCAAGCTAGACAAGTTTCGTTCTTTGTAGTTTTTTCGTTTGTAGCTTCGCTTATTTCGTGAGGTATTTGGTTCGGTCACGATCAATGGACCACAGAGAGAGAGAGAGAGAGAGGGAGAGAGAGAGAGAGAAAGAGAGAGAGGGAGAATGAAGACTTATCGCCATTGATCAACACGACGACAGTATTTAAATCTTCAGGTTTGGCAATAAGTAAAATTGTATGTTATCGATATAGAAACGATATTTACAAGATGACGGCATCTATATGGTGTCATTAACACTCTAGTCGAGTAGGAGCACGTGTCTCCCGAACGTGTACACCTGTCGTGTGAGGGCTTCGTCTCAGCGGCCCCCGCTGCCGGCACCCCCATCGCTGTCGCTACTGTTCGCTGGACCCTCCTCTGGTTGCAGCCTGTGGTGTCGCCGCTGGTGCTGCAGGCGGTTCCCGTGGGAGGCGCTGGCCGGCCCGCACAGTATCGCATTACCGCCCAGGCCTTTAAACCGCGATGTCGGTCGCTGGGTGTGTTACGGTAGATACGCCGCCCTACCGTGACCGCGTCGGCTTCCTGCATCGCTAGCGTCTGGCCTTCCTCCCGTAGCTATTTCTTCTCAGCAGCCTGATCCTGTAACATGGGAAATTGTCTCGTTCTCTAAGTCGATATCTTATAGTCTAACGCATCTCCTAATGTTCATACACATTACTGCACAATTCCAAGCGATAAATTACCACACTGCCTCTGTTTATGCACTGCTGTATAAAACTTAAGGAGGAAAGTAGCTTTCTCATGATATCTCACTTTCAAGTCACGTGGCTCAATGAAAGTTGGACCGTATACGGAAAGAACTGCTACAGTATAGTACAGAGGACAACTGAAAAATACGCAGTAAGTTGAAGAAAAATGGCACTCTTGTTCAAAGACAATAGCTTCGGTGAAGTCACAGCGATCTATGACGGCCCCTGGAGATTACAAGAGGTGGGAGGTGATTCTCGGTAGCTGCGTGATCATCACAAACGGCAGTGCATGCTCCACAACGTGTTTCCATGCTGTGAAGAAGATTGGTAGGGAGTTCTTGAGCTAGGGCGTTCCATTCCTACACTAGAGCGGCTGACAGCTACTGGTCGGTCGTTGGTGCACCTGGACGTGCTTCAATACTTCTCACCAGTGCATCCGACACGTCTCCGTGGGACTGAAGTCGGGGGAACGGGAAGGTCAGTCCATTCGCAGACCTTTCGTTCCAAGAGCCTCTTCACCCGCGCTGTTTGAAGCGATCGGCCATTGTCTCCCATAAAAATGAAGCCTGGGCCGACTGCAGCCCTGAAGAGACGCACATGGGAAAGGAGTACAGTATCACAATAATGTCGATCTGTCAGTGTATCCTGTTCACAGATACGGAAGTCAGAACGCAACTGCAACATTGTGCACCCGCACAGCATAACATCTGGACTACCAAAACGATCGTCTTCGACGATGTTCCTCGGTCCATTAAGTGTTTCCGCCCTTTGTCCAGAATCGCTACTCAGACTAAATCTGCTCTCATCCGAGAAGAGCCGGTGGTCCCATTCCTCGTTGGTCCAGTCGCTATAGTCTTGGCAGCATTGGAAGTGGTGCTGCCGATGTGCGGGTGTCAATGGATAGAACGTACTGCTCGTCAGGCAAAAAGACCGCACCTAAGCAGTCGCCGTGTCACTGTGGAGTGTGAGATTGCGCGCTTTGCTGTCCTGTTAAATGTGGTTGTAACTGCACCCTCTGTGAGACGTGGGTCCCTTCAGAAGGCGTGTCTTACTCTCTTATCTGGGGGGCTCTTCATGAACAGTTACTGTACCTTTATCATCTCCAGTGCGGTCAGGCCCTAAGGTCACAGGATGGGGTTCTGTCAATGGCTGTTGCGGAAGTTTTCACATCCAATTTACCAATGTGGCAGGGTTCACAAGAGATGGCGTTGTGAATTTCCATAACCAGCACGTATGGGCAGATGTAAATCCCCAAGTAATTCAGGAAATAGGGCATGGACACTGATTCTTAATCAACGTATGGGTACTCGTGATTGGCGATAGATTAGTAGGGCCATACGTGCTACTAAAAGGTTAACTTTGGTGCACTATCTGGACTTTCTCATTAATGTATTGCCTACCTTGCTGGAGGCTGTCCCATTGCAGCAACAAATACGAATGATGGCGCGCCTGCACACTTTCGTCATAGGGTGCACGCACATCTGACACAGACATTTCAGAACCGCTGGATTGGCCTTCCGACACTTCAAGGAATTGGTCTACGCTACGCCCATCAACGATTGCGGACACTACAGGATCCTGTTTTCAATGCGTGCCACCAGGTACAACAACTGTGTATACTTCAAAAGGTGCATCATTTATTACACCGGAGGGCAGAGGAGTGCAGAAAGCATGCATTTCCGGACTCATCTTTACTGGGCTTATTTGTCTTGTTTCGATGAGTACTACCACCCTGTATATTCACATGACAGTCGCGAGATTCCGATCAACACGAGGAATAACGTCGGGGAACGACAAATTCCAGTTTCGATCCTACTGCTGTCGAATTACGACATGTGCTGGTAGATGTTTCTTCTCCTTACGCGAAGTATAAACGTTTTCTCGCAAACAACGTTCAAAGGACGTTCCTGTTTCCGGTTGCCTTATCTTTCTTTAACCATGGGAAGTAAGTGGCGTTACTCTTACGTACTTCACGCTGTTGAAAACTTGTTTACCCAAACGTGTAGAGTATCGCATCCCATACTGAGGATTGTTGCATGCTGCCTTCATGGCATTGCAGTTTTAATGGCCAACAATGTACATATCAATTTTTTCCTATCATTTTCACCATCACTGCAATCTGAATGAGCAAACTTACCGGTTAAGAAGTGGATTCGTAGACGAGATGAGCATGGTTTCGCTCCCCGTCGGTTGAACTTCAGGTATTTTTTCGTCGACACGCCCATTCACTACCCACCATGAGGTTCCCCGCCCAGTTAAGTGCTGGATTACAACGTCAAGAAGCTGTCATCTTTCGTAATATACCCCTCTGGATAGATACCCTCTTGATTGAGTGTATCGGTGTGGGACGAAGCCTCACTCGAAGTTTTTATCCTTGCTTGAAGGTAAATGGAACTGCTAATTTTACTTCGCACTGTGTTGATTAAACTTCCCAGCATCGTTTTTCTGACCTAGAGAGAAAGGGAGGATCAAACTGTGGCTTACATTGCGTCGCCTTTAAATCTCCAGCTGTATAATGTTACGCGAAACAATGTAGCGTTGAGTTAGCGAAATTCTGGCTATCAGGGATATGGTTTAACTGCTCTATAAAATGGTTCAAATGGCTCTGAGCACTATGGGAATCAACTGCTGTGGTCATAAGTCCCCTAGAACTTAGAACTACTTAAACCTAAACCTTAGGTTAAGGACATCACAAACATCCATGCCCGAGGCAGGATTCGAACCTGGGACCGTAGCAGTCGCACGGTTCCGGACTGCGCGCCTAGAACCGCGAGACCACCGCGGCCGGCAACTGCTCTATAGCGTAAAGATTAACTCCCAGAGTTCGAACGCACTTTATCATAAATATTTAGTCACTATAACTTGATTAAACAGCCTTTAATTAGTTTCGAAAGTCCCTTCTGCTCTGCACCCATAATTAAAATCTTGCAAAACGGACGATAAGGTTCTTCTAAGTAGCTTATAAGATATCGATAATGAGTCACTACGTAGAACAAAATTGACCTGAAGCACTTTTTGATAATTCAGCTCTTCAATTATTTATCTCAAAGCACTTTGGAAAATTCAGACATTTTTTGCCTTTCTGAAATTTATGAAATGACTGTTATTAAGGCACTTTCCCTCACAACTGTCCCGGAACCAAATTCATGAAAAACGTCAATCTGCTTCAACTTCGTGAATTGGATGATAGAAAAATTTTCAGAAAACTCAATTTAATTATGTGAAATGTCTTCAGCAATTTTAGTTGGCCTCTGTTTCACGGTACATCTCAATATTGCCTGGCAACTTGAAGTTATTGCAGACACTTCTGTAAAGTCATTGTTCAGCTAAATAGCCGGCCGGAGTGGCCGAGCGGTTCTAGGCGCTTCAGTCTGGAACCGCGCGACCGCTACAGTCGCAGGTTCGAATCCTGCCTCGGGCATGGATGTGTGTGATGTCCTTAGGTTAGTTAGTTTTAAGTAGTTCTAAGTTCTAGGGGACTGATGACCTCCGATGTTAAGTCCCATAGTGCTCAGAGCCATTTGAACCATTTTTCCGCTAAATAGTTCTTCACTGCCTTAGTCAAATAAAGATTTCGTCCGCAGCAAAATTTTAATGATGAACAGAGTGTTTTAGTTTTCACAGCACAACATACTCATAAATGTTAACATCTGTACAGTTTGGAGGTTCAACTAGACGTCTTTATATTTTTCAGCATTTTTTGTGATACAGTTCTTTAACAACAAATTAATACAATTTTAACAATGGTCGAACGATGTTCTCGACGATAACACCCATTGGTTGTATCGGACAAAGTTCCCCGCACCGCCAGACTCTGATTCGGGGGCTGGGGACCACCGCTGGAATACCTTGTCGAAAACTTCTTAGTAAGAAGGCATAAACATGGTTCAAATGGCTCTGAGCACTATGGGACTTAACTTCTGAGGTCATCAGTCCCCTAGAACTTAGAACTACTTAAACCTAACTAACCTAAGGACATCACGCACATCCAAGCCCGAGGCAGGATTCGAACCTGCGACCGTAGCGTTCGCGCGGTTCCAGACTGTAGCGCCTAGAGCCGCTCGGCCACCCCGGCCGAAAAAAAAGTATACATTTTTAACGTAAACTGATTACAAAAATTATTCACGTAAAATAAAACAAGGCTTACCTGAGTTGGCTTAAGCATAGAAGTAAGGACAGTGCGCATCCAAATTGGCGCACTAAAAGTCGCTTTGATTCACAAGTTGCCCGCCCCATCCCGAAAAGTCTAACCGAAGTTGAACGCTGTCACTTGTTCCCCTCTACTGTACTTCAATGATTACGCTATTTAGCTCACTCTGGAAAGCATGTTGCCCTCAGATGCCCCATACTGCAGTGATATCTGATCTTATGTACCGACGTTCGGGCAGGCATCTGACTTCCCATCTTCATCTCTATATCTCAATGAAAATTTACAGCTTTTGTTCTACTACTGTCGTAAGACTATTATTATATTTCAATTGTTACACCTCTTTCTGTAAGAACAGAGTGGTGTTTACTTCTGAGGTTAACTGATGGGACATAATGTGCTAATTGGTGTGACGGTATGCCCGCGTCTCCCCCCCCCTTCATGACTAAGACAGCCAGTTTTGTAATGATATTTTTTTACTAAAATCTTTAATACACAGATTTAATGTTCAATAATAATATTTAACTAACAGTTCGTCATGAACCGGGTTTCGACTTTCTAGGGAAAATTTGGGAAAAACACACAAAAGTACTGGGAGCCGTTCAGGAAAATACGTGGAAGCAAGCAGTAGCCAGGTTTCGACTAACAACTGGCCATGACTGCCTAGTCCAACATCTCAACAATACAGCAATATTTCCCACAATTAAATGGCCTTTTTGCAAAATACCAACTGATATATGGATACAGAAGCACAGAAGAAAGGCAACACCTTCAAATTATACTGAGGCACCATAAAATATATGTTGTAGCTGCTTGTAAACTTTTCAGCCTTATTATATATATTTCTCTAAGTTCTTATGTACATTTACAAGTTTTTCTGCGACGCCAGAAAAAGTATGTCATAACTTTTCTGTAACTTATGTTTTATCATTATTATTTTCAAAGTTTTTATGTGTGGAGTTATTAATAACTTACTTTCGTACTGATGTAGAGTGAGTTTTTGAATGAACTATGTATTACTTTCCAGTAGAGCCACAAGTGAGAAAACAACATTCGAGTAAAATGTTCAAAGAGGTAGCGATGGCATCATTTCACTTCATATATAAACTTAACGACAGGTATGTGCGATCGTCGAATTTTTAGAGACGTTGTTAAGAAATCATGTTAATAAGAAATATGCGAAAAACTCGGCAGTAGACGTTGCTATTTAGAAACGACGCAGCCGTAGTGAAGGATAGGGTCGGCGGGTTGAGTAGAGGGAGGGGGGGGGGGGAGATAAGGGGCGACAGGCGCACCTGCAGCGACGCCCACGCGTCCGATAGTGAGTGTGACGCCCACACGCGAGGTCAGGCGACACGTCCTGCCGGCTGGCGCGAACCAGAAATACGCTGCTCCACAGCGCTGTAGAACAGCGGCACCGAAAGCTACGGGGTCTCCCTGGATAAAATTTTGAAACAGCGTCATGGAGACGACCGCAGCTGAAAAGATATCTATGAGATTAGATTAGATTAATGTTTGTTCGATAGTTCATGAATACGACTTCGTCTGTTGAGTAGAAGCAGTTGTCATTCAGAGATTCTTTTAATTTGTTTTTAAATTTTGGTTGATTAACTCTGCCAGATTTTTGATAAGTGACCAAAGACGTTTGTGACAGCGTAATTCACCCTTTTCTGTGACAAAGACAGATTTAACCCAAAGTAGTGAAGATCATCCTACCCCCTAGTGTCGTAGCTATGCATATTGCTTTTGCTTTCGACCTGAAACGGGTTATTAATAACAAATTTCGTAAGTGATACTACTGTGAGTATCTCGATTTCATTAAATAAATGTGTGCAAGATGATCTTGGCTTTGCTCCACCTATTATTCTGATTACACACTTTTGTGCAATGAATACTTTTTTCCTTAATGATGAATTACTCCAAAAATATGATGCCATACGAAAGTAATGAATGAAAACAGAAATAGTAAGCTGTGTGAATCATGGACCGTAGGATAAACGGAACGGAAGAGAATGTAAGCGTTTGAGACGAGGTATTACAGAAGGATTTTGAAAGTGAGGTGGACTGACAAGATAAGAAAACAGGGGTTGCTTCGTAGAATTGGTAAGGAGACAAATATGTTGAAAACACTGACGACAGGGAGGGACAGGAAGGTAAGACATGTATTCCGCCGTCAAGAAACAGCTTTCACGGCACTTGATGGAGTTTTAGATGGTAAAAACTGAAGGGGAAGACAGAAATTATGATACATCCAGCAAATAACTGAGGAAGTTGCCTGCAAGTATTACTCCGAAGTTGCGCAGCAGGGATTTACTTCGCGGGGCGTATCATATCAGTCAGAGGACTGAAAAAAAAGAAAAAAAAAGAAAATGGCTCGTAGTGAAATTGCGTGCTTATGGAATATCGTCTCAGTTACGTGTCTGGATTTGTGATTTCCTGTCAGAGAGGTCACAGTCCGTAGTAACTCACGGAAAGCTATCGAGTAAGACGGAAGTGAGTTCTGGCGTTCCCCAAGGTAGTATTATACGCCCTTTGCTGTTCCTTATCTATATAAACGATTTGGGAGGCAATCTGAGCAGCCGTCTTCGGTTGTTTGCAGATGACGATGTCGCTTATCGACTAATAAAGTCATCAGAAGATCAAAACAAACTGCACAACGATTTACAAAAGATATCTGAATGGTGCGAAAAGTGGCAGTTGACCCTAAATAAGGAAAAGTGTGAGGTCATCGACATGAGTACTAAAAGGAACTCGTTAAACTTCGTTTACATGATAAATCTGTCTAGTCTAAAAGCCACAAATTCAACTAAATACCTAGTTATTACAATTACGAACAACTTAAATTGGAAGGAACACATAGAAAATGTTGTGGGAAAGGCTAACCAAAGACTGCGTTTTATTGGCAGGACACTTAGAAAATGTAACAGACCTACTAAGGAGACTGCCTACACTACGCTTGTCCGTCCTCTTTTAGAATACTGCTGCGCGGTGTGGGATCCTTACCAAATAGGACTGACGGAGTACACCGAAAAAGTTCAAAGAAAGGCAGCACGTTTTGTATTATAGCGAAATATGGGAGAGAGTGTCACAGAAATGATACAGGATTTGGGCTGGACATCATTAAAAGAAAGGCGTTTTTTGTTGCGACGGAATCTTCTCACGAAATTCCAGTCACCAACTTTCTCCTCCGATTGTGAAAATATTTTGTTGACACCAACCTAATAATTATTAATATTATTATTTAACAGTTACATTGCAGACCCATACACATTCCCTGATACACTTACACATGGAATAACTTATCTGGAACCGAAAGATCAAGCAGACACAGCAAACCCAGCAAAATATCGCCCCATAACATGCCTACCAACAATATACAAAATATTAACTTCAGTCATTACATAGAAATTAATGACACATATAACACAGAACAAAATTATAAATGAAGAACAAAAAGACTGTTGCAAAGGAGCACGAGGATGTAAAGAGCAACTGATAACAGATACAGAGGTGACATATCAAGCTAAAACTAAACAAAGGTCGCTACCAAAAAGCTTTTGATAGTGTACCCCACTCATGGTTACTACAAATATTGTAAATATGCAAAGTAGATCCTAAACTGATACAGTTCCTAAACATAGTAATTAAAAATTGGAAATCCACGCTTAATATCCAAACAAATTCAAATAATATCACATCACAGCCAATACAGATTAAGCGTGTAATATACCAAGGAGACTCATTAAGTCCTTTCTGGTTCTGCCTTGCTCTGAACCCACTATCCAACATGCTAAACAATACAAATTAGGGATACAATATTACTGGAACATACCAACACAAAATCACACATTTGGTATACATGGATGATCTAAAACTACTGGCAACAACAAATCAACAACTCAACCAATTACTAAAGATAACAGAAGTATTCAGCAATGATATAAATATGGCTTTTGGAACAGGCAAATGTAAAAAAAAAATAGCATAGTCAAGGGAAAACACACTAAACAAGAAGTTTACATATTGGATAACCACAGCGACTGCATAGTAGCGATGGAAAAAACAGATGCCTATAAATATGTAAGATACAGACAAAAAATAGGAATAGATAACACAAATATTAAAGAAGAACTAAAAGAAAAATATAGAGAAAGACTACCAAAAATAGTGAAAACAGAACTGACAGCAAGAAACAAGACAAAAGCTATAAATACTTATGCTATACCAATATTGACCTACTCATTTGGGGTAGTGAAATGGAGTAACACAGACCTAGAAGCACTCAATACACTTACACGATCACAATGCCACAAATATAGAATACATAACATACGTTCAGCAACAGAAAGATTCACATTAAGCAGAAAGGAAGGAGGAAGGGGATTTATCGACATAAGAAACCTACATTATGGACAGGTACAAAATTTAAGAAAATTCTTTATAGAACGAGCAGAAACTAGCAAAATACACAAAGCAATCACTCATATAAATACATCGGCTACACCATTGCAATTCCATAACCACTTCTACAACCCTTCAGATCACGTAACATCAATAGATACGAAGAAAGTAAATTGGAAAAAGAAAACACTACATGGCAAGCACCCGTATCATCTAACACAGTCACACATCGATCAAGACGCATCCAACACATGGCTAAGAAAAGGCAATATATACAGTGAGACGGATGGATTCATGACTGCAATACAGGATCAAACAATAAACACCAGATATTACAGCAAGCATATTATTAAAGATCCCAATACCACAACAGATAAATGCAGAATTTGCAAAAAACATATAGAAACAGTAGATCACATCACAAGCGGATGTACAATACTAGCAAATACAGAATACCCCAGAAGACATGACAATGTAGCATAAAGAATACATCAACAACTTGCCATACAACATAAACTAATAAAACAACATGTTCCCACATAAATGTATGCACCACAAAATATACTGGAGAATGATGAATACAAATTATACTGGAACAGAACCATTATAACAGATAAAACAACACCACATAACAAACCTGACATCATACTCACCAATAAAAAGAAGAAATTAACACAACTAATCGAAATATCCATACCCAATACAACAAATATACAGAAGAAAACAGGAGAAAAAATTGAAAAATGCATCCAACTGGCTGAGGAAGTCAAGGACATGTGGCATCAGGATAAAGTTGACATTATACCAATTATACTATCAACTACAGAAGTCATACCACACAATATCCACCAGTACATCAACGCAATACAGCAACATCCAAACGTATATATACAACTACAGAAATCAGTAATTATTGATACATGTTCAATTACCCGAAAGTTCCTAAATGCAATGTAACATATACCGTACAGTTAAAAGGAAGTCACGCTTGATCAAGGTCCGCGTCACTTTCCATTTTTAACCAAACATAACTTCTGAGAAAGGTTTTCTCATAATAATAATTCTGTGCGGCTCGGTGGCCTGCTACGTGTCTTTCTATTGTACGCCACTTCGGCGACTTACGTCTCCCTACCCTATCCCAGTTATCAAACACGGGAAGAGTATGAACCAGGCGTTATTTCTGGCCACTCCTCAAATTTTTGAGAGGTGAAGCTAGGTTAAAACGAAGACTTAAAAAATCTGTGGTCTGACCGATATTCGATCCCATGACCTCTCGGTTTCAGTCACGCGCTTTGCAAATTTGTACGTCGCCAAACAATCTTAAACATTCGTATTTTACGTCAAATTCAGCTTGATACAGCTATACGCTCCTGAGAAAAAGGAGTCTCAATAGGCGACATACACAAACAACAAATGGAGAATAAATAAATAAAAAAAACTGTGTGAAGTTAGAAAAACACAATTTTCGGATTTTTTCCTGTACTTGAACTGTGAAACCTTGCTTCATGGTTCTAGGTCAACTGAAAGTATCTTACAGAATTTGATGAGTGAGGTTGCGAGTACCGAAATATATGGCATATTTGGTCGTATCTTTTGACCTCATTGACTTATAAGCCTACATTTTACACACTGTCAAGGGACTATAGACCTTAATAACGGACATAAATTTCAGCTTGATCTCTCAACCCGTTCCTGAGGAAAGCGAACCATAACAATCGGACGGGTAGACATACGGACGACAAAGTGATCCTATAATGGTTCCGTTTTTATCGGCTGAGGTACGAAACACTAAAGAGAACGTTGTATGTTAACTGCTTGGCACTTGATTTGTGAACTAACCAGTCTTTCTTCCATCAGCTCGCATCTGATGATAGGACCATACTCTTCGAAAAGCAGCCTGCTTGAAAAATCAATATAAATGTGACTGAGTGTTTATTTCTCTATCAGAACTTCATTCCGGTTCAACAGTTTCACCAAAACGTATAAACTAAATATCAGATAATAGATTACATAGCCGAAGTTGGGTGACGTGCATACGAAAATATTAATTATTGTCAAAATTGTGAGGGATTGACCAGAACCTCGAACGGCACCATGCCGAAGCTTCCAACTCTAATTTCCTTACAGCGAAGGTATTTTTTATCTATCTGACAAGAAAATTTCTCACATGCCTCTGGTCCCTTGAATGAAGCAGATGGGCTTGAATCGAACATTTCATACCGGATCGTGATGACGATGTAGAATTTCGAGGAACAAAGCTTGGGAAGTAAGGTGCAGCAGATGGATTGGCGACGGAGTGGCGACGTCACGCTGTGCAGAAGTGTCCACGCCCAACACTTGAAGCAGACAATGGCTGGCTACGCCCCTCCGAAGAGAGCAATGTGTGCGAAGGATCTGCCTCTGTTTATTCTGCCGCGCTGGGGAGCGCGAATACAATACCCTGTCCTCCGAGAGAGGCAGGTGTGAGGACGTATCCAGATGGCACCAGCAGTCAAAGTAATTTTTTGTTGTTGGGATCATTGTAGTATTCGTTGATGACACGGGACACTCAGTGGATACGTAACTGAGTGTGAAATCGACACAGCATCGTAGCCTAAGTACCACATGGAGTCCAAATACCGAGCGAGGTGGCGCAGTGGTTAGCACACTGGACTCGCATTCGGGAGGACGACGGTTCAATCCCGTCTCCGGCCATCCTGATTTAGGTTTTCAGTGATTTCCCTAAATCGTTTCAGGCAAATGCCGGGATGGTTCCTTTGAAAGGGCACGGCCGATTTCCTTCCCCATCCCTCCCTAACCTGAGCTTGCGCTCTGTCTCTAATGACCTCGTTGTCAACGGGACGATGGTTCAAATGGCTCTGAGCACTATGGGACTCAACTGCTGAGGTCATTAGTCCCCTAGAACTTAGAACTAGTTAAACCTAACTAACCTAAGGACATCACACACATCCATGCCCGAGGCAGGATTCGAACCTGCGACCGTAGCGGTCTCGCGGTTCCAGACTGCAGCGCCAGAACCGCGCGGCCACTTCGGCCGGCTCAACGGGACGTTAAACACCACTAACCCATGGAGTCCAAATAATTTTCCAGCCTCCTGTCTCGCGCCACAACATACAATTTTTCCTTCCATATCGTTGTTCGCGCAACGTCTATTTTTTTTTTTTTTTTTTTTTTTTTTTTTTTTTACCAGTAGCCGCCTCCGTAGCCGAGGTCGCTAATGCACGTTTATGCGGTGGCGCTCGACTCGGAGATATACCGAAAAATCCTGGTGGTGGATGAAATTTTCGTTGTCTGTATTTGACCGGCAAGGAGAGGAGACTTGATGGCGAAAAGTTCGTGGTTAGTAGTCTTTGCGCCCCTGTCCTGGATTGCCGGCCGTATTGGCCGAGCAGTTCTAGGCGCTACAGTCTGGAACCGCGCGATCGCTACGGTCGCAGGTTCGAATCCTGCCTCGGGCATGGATGTGTGTGATGTCCTTAGGTTAGTTAGCTTTACGTAGTTCTAAGTTCTAGGGGACTGATGACCTCAGAAGTTAAGTCCCATAGTGCTCAGAGCCATTTGAACCATTTGAACTGTCCTGGATTACATTCGAAACCTCTCCACTGTGCCTCATAAAGTGACATATGACACTGTTGATGGTGATCCGTCCGTATTATTGGGACTTCGGTGGTCACCTTGGTGCTATTCGTGAAGAGTAGGCTACCTGCATGTGCTGGCACCGGGTTTCGCTCTCTTTCCTCTGTCATCATCGTCATACAACACAAATACGACATGCAATATACACGCATACATTACACTCACTGTAGTGGTTAATAAAAAAATAAAAAAAGAAGAGAAGAAAAGAAAAGAAAAAGAAAAAAAGGTTGGAAATGTGGGAAGAAATCGTAAGTGAAAATGGTTTTTTTAAAATCGTTAATGACCGTGAAAAAAAGGGAAAGAATGAAAAGCAAATCGGACTTCGTATTACAGAAAAGCTATTGTTGGGGTGGTCCTTGTGGCGTTTTTGAGCAAAAGTTAAACCAATTTCCACTACAAAAAGTATTGAAAAAGAACAGAGAATAACAAAATGTAACTGACAGGGGGAAACGACGTAGATAAGAGTTCATCCTTTACCAGGTAAACTTGTCTTCTTTCGTGCGGCGTCCAGGTCTTCAAAAATCTCCTTCATTTCTGCGTGAAAAGTCTGCCCCGAAATCTTGCAATCGTCCAGGAATCACTAATTTATACCAATTAAAATCATCTTGATACTGTATGCAATTTAATTTACTTTGCTACTTCCATCCTCCGAATTTCTTAACAACTTCCACAATATGTCTACACATTAAAATCAGATCAAGACTAGCTAATTAGTTTTTTTACGTCTTCATCAGATCACGTCTGCCTTCAGCTTCGGCTATCAAGAGACAATTAAGAAACGGATAGAAAACAAAAAAGAGTTACAATTTTAGTATTTTCTCTGCCGTCGAGCGCTCATACCGCTGCGACGGCACAATTCATGTCTGAGGGAACGAGTGCAGCGCGGCGCAATTCAAAGTCCCACTACATCACCTACATTCTACAAACTTACATATGACACAAGTGTCACATATTAATAAGAAAAGGGGCCCATGTACGCCAAGGAATAATATACACACATAAAAAAAAGTTTTGCATCATCCCAGTTCCCAGAACTCCTGAAGATAGACGTTGACTGTGGATATTGTATCACAGACACAGTCGCTTTAACTGTTCAGAAATGTCACTAAACATGCCCATACATGTAAACAACGATGCATGAGCAGCGCCTATTAGACGGAGGGATCTGGCAGCCGATCAGTTCCAGTCATTCCACCAGGAAGGAGCTACAAGGCTCGTGTTGTCTGTAGTTCAACCAGAGTTTGATCGCATCCGCATTGTTACTTTGTGCCAAGTAGGGCTCTCAACAAGGGAAGCGTCCAGGCATTTCGGAGTGAACAAATGGTTCAAATGGCTCTGAGCACTATGGGACTTAACATCTGTGGTCGTCAGTCCCCTAGAACTTAGAACTACGTAAACCTAACTAACCTAAGGACATCACACACATCCAAGCCCGAGGCAGGATTCGAACCTGCGACCGTAGCAGTCGCGCGGTTCCGGACTGAGCGCCTAGAACCGCTAGACCACCGCGGCCGGCTCGGAGTGAACCAAAGCGATGTTGTTCGGATATGGAGGAGATATAGAGAGACAGAAACTGTCGATGATATGTCTCGCGCAGGCCGTCCAAGGGCTACTACTGCAATGGATGACCGCTACCTACGGATTATGTCTCGGAGGAACCTTGGCAGCAACGCCACCATGTAGAATAATACTTTTCGTGCAGCCACAGGACGTCGTGTTATGACTCAAACTGTGCGCAGTAGGCTGCATGATGCGCAACTTCACTCCCGACGTCCATGGTGAGGTCCATCTTTGCAACCGTAACACCATGCAGCGCGGTACAGATGGGGATAACAACGTGCCGAATGGGCCGCTCAGGTTTGTTATCACGTTCTCTTCGCCGATGAGTGTCGCATATGCCTTCAACTAGAGGCAACCCAGTCAGGCTGAACGCCTTAGACACACTGTCCAGCGAGTGCAGCAAGATGGAGGTTCCCTGTTGTTTTGGGGTGGCATTATGTGGGGCCAATGTACACCGCAGCTGGTCATGGAAGGCACCGTAACGGCTGTACGATACGTGAATGACATACTCCGACCAATAGTGCAACCATATCGTCAGAATATTGGTGAGGCATTCGTCTTCATGGATGACAATTCACGTCCCCATCATGCACATCTTGTGAATTACTTCCTTCAGGATAATGACATCGCTCAACTAGAGTGGCCAGCATGTTCTCAAGACATGAACCCTATCGGACATGCATCGGATAGATTGAAAAGGGCTCTTTATGGACAATGTGTCCCACCTACCACTCTGAGGGATCCAAGCGAAATCACCATTGAGGAGTGGGCAATCTGGACCACCAGTGCCTTGATGAACTTGTGGATAGTATATCACAACGAACACAGGCATGCATCAGTGCAAGAGGACATGCTACTGGGTATTAGAGGTAACGATGTGTACAGCAATGAGTACGACCAACTCTGAAGATCTCACTGTATGGTAGTACAACATGCAGTGTGTGGTTTTTATAAGCAATAAAAATGGTGGAAATGATTGTAGAATGAAGGCTTTCACGACCGGGTGACATGGCTGTTGATATACTTTTCGGGATGTGAGGTCGTGGTCCAAGAACTTTTCTGCTCCTTACGTTTCGTCCAGAACTGCGCTGGACTTCCTCAGAGGCGCTGCTCCGCTGAGTCGGCAAGACTCAGCGGAGCAGCGCCTCTGAGGAAGTCCAGCGCAGTTCTGGACGAAACGTAAGGGTGGAAATGATGTTAATGTTGGTCTCTATTCCAATTTCCTGTACAGGTTCCGGAACTCTCAGAACCGAGGTGATGCAAAACTTTTTTTGATTTGTGTGTATTCCGGCCAATGGCTGAACCACCCTGTGGGATATTTCAGTCAGCGATGCCATTGTACTTTTACAAATTTTACCAGCTGTTACAGATAGAACAGAGAACCAAAAATGCAGAGGAAAGCATAATAGCAGAGGTTTTGCAGATTTTTTCTAAACTGAACGTGCTGGCGGGAAGCCCAAATTCACTTCACACATAACTAATGCACCGATTTTTCTGCTGTTATTTTTCACTGAGCTGTAGCCAATGAAGAACTCTCCGAAGGTTATTCGTGGTATAATTTTCAAAATAGTAATATTTCGGCTAAATATGAGACTGAGTTCCGGAATGAAAAGTCTGTGAAAGGGTGGGTTGCCACCCTGGTGGAATATTTCTGGGCGGATGGACGTAACATCACGTTCTGAGATGCCCCATAAAGATGACATGCTTGCATTGGTCCTTCCTTAGAAATTGTTATTCTACAGGATGACAATGATCGATCAGACGCAACAGAGCACATCTCGTAGACGAAAGCCAACATTCTTGTTGACAAAGAGGAAATGCCCACACAAATATTCTCAATTTGGGTCCTCTTGACTCCACCTTCAGCTAGCTAGAATATTTGACTGAAGCGAACAACTCACACGAGTAGGGAAAAACATGTGTGAAACCAAAAAGAGAAATAGTAACATAGGTACACTACACATGTCGAGAAAGTCTCGGCTCTTTCTACGCTATCTGATTAGAAGTACATGGACACCCATACCAATGTAATGTCGGATTGACCCCTAATATCACGACAGGCGGAACCACTAGTATAAAAGGAGGCGAGGAGTATTGTGTTGTCAGTAACGAAGGAGGAACAGTAGAATCAATGGAGCAGGAGGGCTCAGTCACCTCGAATGTGGATTGGTCACTGCAAGCCACCTTGGTATGAAATCTATCAGCAGTGTTTCAGCACTTCTAAAGGCTGTCCGAATCGACTGTTGTGATTACGAAGTACAAAGGCCAAGAAAGAACCACAGCGAAACCATGACCACGTGGAATTCGTATAAGTTTTTCTGACGGGCATGGAACGTCGAGCATTGTGGATAGTGGTTGTATAAAATCGCATGAAATCAGCGAAAGGGGTCCAGAATGCTATCACCAATCCACCTAGCATAATTACGGTGCGTGGGGAGTTAGAAATAATGGAGTTAAGAGGACGAGCCGTTCCTCATAAGCCACACGATCCTGAAGTCAGTAAAGCGACGTTTGAGGTGGTGTAAACAGCGACGCCACTGCACAGTGAATGATTGGAAGAAGTGATTTGGAGCTATACGATGTGGGAGTTCAATGGAAGGGTTTAGATTTGCTGAATGAATACCATCAGGGTGAGTGCCAACAGTGAGGTACGGGAGAGGAGGTGGTTTTATAATTTGGGGGTATTTTCTGTTTTTAGAGTGTAATCCTGCTATTGCGCTTCGGAAAACTCTAAATGTGTAAGGATATGAAAACTTTTTCAGCACTGTGTATGCCACAGGAACAGATCGGTGACGATGATTGTGTCATCATGCCCAGGCAACCTGTCGTAAAGCATCTGTGAGACAATACTTTGTGAAAACTAACATTCCAGAAATGGATTGACCCGCCCAGAGAGCTGGCCTAAATATTGGTTTGAACACTACACGAAGGGCATGCATAAGGCAGTCACAGCTTGAGGGGAGTTCTCAGTTCATTGTAACGAGTCCGAGCTTCCTCTGGATTTCCCAAAGATTCGACTGGACCACAATATCTTGGAACTCCGACTTTGTTGACAGTACTTTTCTGATGATCTGACGTTCTCAGCGCTCAGAAAGTGCTATAGTACGAGTTACTGAAATGCCCTAAATAATCAGAGGTGTGCCTAATTGTATTTTTGTGAATCATCGTGACTGTCAGACGTTTTCCATCCACCGTTGTTTGAAGATCTTCTCTAGACTATCCATGCATTACTGCTTTCAGTCCACGACTCCAAGTCACACTTTCATGATTTCTCGCGTTGTCTACCCACCTCCCATTAGGCCATTGCGCCTGATTTTTGATAAATATTAGAATAGAGAAAAGAGCCAACATCCATTGACCTGGCAGCATGTCCTGCACATATACACTTCACTCGCAGTGCGGTTATACTCGTAATTATTCTACGGCGGTCCACTCTCCCATCCATATACTTTTTCTGTTCTGTCACGCTGTAATTCCTAAGATGCATCTCTCTGCTGATTGCTGTATGTTTATTTTATTTATATAATCAGTGCCTTTAACTGCCACTAATATAAACACTCACCAACTTTTATATGCTTTGTTAAATCAATTTCTTTTCGGTGTATCATTATTGTAGTCTCATCACACTCAATTTTTTTTCCTACTTCCGAATTTTCTCTAACCTGTTGTATAAGCTGCTGTTGAAGTTAATCTACCATTGAGGCAAGCATTACAACCTCAGTAACAAAACGAAAGTCGTTCAGAGGTTGTGGAGCGGCAGGTTAAATTTTATGATGGTTGTGTACTACACTGTCTTTCTCACGCGAGCCTGGCAACTATTTTTGTGGTCAGCCAGGAAAGGAGAACATACTGGCCTTAGTTTCCAGTCTGCACGGCCACATTCTGGTCCAGCCCACTGTATGTTTATTTTATTTATATAATCAGTGCCTTTAACTGCCACTAATATAAACACTCACCAACTTTTATATGCTTTGTTAAATCAATTTCTTTTCGGTGTATCATTATTGTAGTCTCATCACACTCAATTTTTTTTCCTACTTCCGAATTTTCTCTAACCTGTTGTATAAGCTGCTGTTGAAGTTAATCTACCATTGAGGCAAGCATTACAACCTCAGTAACAAAACGAAAGTCGTTCAGAGGTTGTGGGGCGGCAGGTTAAATTTTATGATGGTTGTGTACTACACTGTCTTTCTCACGCGAGCCTGGCAACTATTTTTGTGGTCAGCCAGGAAAGGAGAACATACTGGCCTTAGTTTCCAGTCTGCACGGCCACATTCTGGTCCAGCCCACTGTATGTTTATTTTATTTATATAATCAGTGCCTTTAACTGCCACTAATATAAACACTCACCAACTTTTATATGCTTTGTTAAATCAATTTCTTTTCGGTGTATCATTATTGTAGTCTCATCACACTCAATTTTTTTTCCTACTTCCGAATTTTCTCTAACCTGTTGTATAAGCTGCTGTTGAAGTTAATCTACCATTGAGGCAAGCATTACAACCTCAGTAACAAAACGAAAGTCGTTTTATGATGGTTGTGTACTACACTGTCTTTCTCACGCGAGCCTGGCAACTATTTTTGTGGTCAGCCAGGAAAGGAGAACATACTGGCCTTAGTTTCCAGTCTGCACGGCCACATTCTGGTCCAGCCCACTGAAAGAAATGTTTCTATTCTCTTCTACTTAGCGGGATCTGGACTATGCTAATAAATGAAGGAATAAAGTTCTAGTTCAAACATATATTGACTAAAGTATCTCACATACAACACTTTGAAAGTCACTATGTTCAATTGACAGTAAATCTTTTTATCTTAAACAGCACTATTATCAGTTCAGAGGCGGCCTCTACGGTACGTTCGTGCCAAATAGTCCTTCGCCCTGACTACTAATACTTAAATAAATGTTCAAAATAAATGCTCGCCACAAAAGTGGTACTAATAGTCACCACTTGCCACGCGGATTTGTAATGATCACGGACGGCATACTAACAGATACTTTAGCGAAATATAAGCGATCCAGGACGGTGTACAGTCCTCGGAGTCCACTATCCGTTATTACAGAAAATACGCGTTTTGTCACAGTTCGTCTCTGACGTCATCCGAGACAGAGAGCGATCCGACGTTTAACAGACGTGGATCTTACAGTAGCTGAGTGCTAAGTGAACCTTTTCCTTGCCTCTTGGGCTGTATTTATATAGGTGCCGCAGCGGTCGGCCGAGAGAATATCTGTGTTTCCTGCCAATGCACACGGCAGCAGCCTCTGAACGACCGCTTTCTCGGACACATAATCTTTAATAACTAAGTTATGAACTAATTTAAAATATTCTTAATTTTTACATTTATTTAGGTAAGTTGTTTGAAAGCACAGAAGAAGTTTTAGCTTGCTTGAATAAAAACTTTGCCTTCTAGAATTTTTATAGTGGAACTAACGGTAGATCGTTACCTCTGAACCATACCTTTACTAGAATTTATATTGGATGTTATTAATATTATGGTTCTAAAATTAGGTACAGCTCTATTATTTAGTAGTTTTTATCATGTGCTGCAACCAAAGTCTCCTATCATTAAAATTACAGATACTTAATCTACTACAAATGGGTATATTTTAGTTACAAATTTGGTTTTCATTAAATTACTCAAAAACTATAAGATGTAGCTTAACGTGGTCTCTTAGTTATTTTTTAGGGTGAATTGAAGAAGAAAACAAATTTTTACGTTTCTAAGTCCAATATTTAGCGCCTTCAAATTTTTTTAAATAAACGTGGATTCCTGTTGTAATTGTTTATTCTTTTACTTTGAAAATTGCACCAGTTGTTTATGAGTTCCATACGCACATTCTGACCAAATTCTGGCTTTTTAGTTTTATTATTTTCCGCCACCTATTTTTTTCTTAAAACTGTATGGTGGATGCTGGGGTTTGGAGCGACGACAACGTCGTAACTCATCCCAGAGTTGTCGTATTGGGTTCAGGGCGCGGGTCTGGACAGACTAGTTCCTTTCAGAAATGTTATTGTCCACGATCCTTTGCCTCTCTCCAAGGATGACAGGACGCACACTGTCATGCTGAAAAAACATTCACAGCCCTCTAACTGTTCCTCTCCTGTACGCAGTACACAGTGCTGTGAAACATGTTCATATCCTTCAACATTTAGCGTTTTCTTAAGAGCAATAAGGGGATCACACGCTAAAAAGGAGAAACATTCCCATACCGTAGCGCCACAAATGATAGCAGGAAATGTTCTATAAGCATTCACCAAACCCAAATCGTTTCATTGGACTTCCGCTGATTTAATGCGATTTTTTATAACCATCCTCCGCAGTTGTCAGCGGTCCCTCCCCGTCAGTACAAGAGCTCTACGTGGTCTTGGTTTAATTGTCATTGCTCGTTAGCCCTACCTCACCGTTGTAACATCACCAACAGTCGACTTGGGCGGCCTCAGAAGGGTCAAAGCGACGCTGATGGATTAGTTACTCGGGCGATAATGACTGATCCATGTTCCAAATCACTGACCTCTCCTGCCTGACCGATGCTGGTTACTGATTCTGTACTAACAACACAGTACTACACGCTTTCTTTGAGGATGGTGGGCCAGCCTCTCCTGTCACCTGGTGGTCAATTACACGTTACATATTGGTGTCCGGATATTTCTGATCAGGTAGTACCATGAAAATGTATCCTTTCTTTTACTTACCAGAACTTTTGAAAATAAGGCTAGCAGCACAGGGTTTGTTGAAACCGAGTCAAAAGCTTTCTGAAGACCTATGCGTCTGCGGATAAGTACTCTGTACTTAGTGCTCCGTTCCGTAATATCATTCACAACGTGAAAGTGGTCCATTACGTTATAAAAACTTTTGATGCCAGTTTGTTTCTTTGGCCGATCAAAATTAATTTAATTCTATGCCAGCTGTGATGGTATTAGTGAATATCAGATACACTTCAGAAAGGCGCCTAGAAGGTTTGTCTTATGTTTTGTTTTGTAATGTGACGTACAGATCGCTTCACGATTCTGTCTCAGTTCAGTTATTTTCATTTCTTAAATTGAAGTGGGCAGTGCAGAGTGTTGAGTGTTGGTTGAAAGGTTCTCACTCAAGGGAGTGGTTCCGGAACTACCCGTGGTCGCTGCCGTGTACGACAGAAAAGTTTTACTCAGGAGTTGTGTGGCATCCTGGGGTGGTTACCAAGGCCTGCACGGCGTATTCTGAAGTTTCGGTTGCTGGGAGTTAACCCTCACGCGTGCCTGCGAGGGTGTCTCAGCTTTCAAGTGCCCAGTCGAGATGTAGCAGGTATCTACTCAGAATAGGTGTCAACACGAATCTTGTCTTTAATTCCCATGATATGCGAGAAATTGAGCACCTCCTCAACAATATTTCTGCTCTGCCAATCCTGTGTATTGCCTTTAATTCTAGACGCTGCGTGTGTGCTACGTCCTCCAACAGCGGAAGCCCATTCAAACTCTGTACCAACCTAGCAAACTGTTTATGCTTATGTGTACGCCATATAGTGGAATCTTTTGCAGCGTTCCCCTCTATTTTCATGCTTCGAGGTCAATTTACATTCGTTACAATGACAACAAGCCTGCAGCCGCCTTTGAAAAGAGAGTTTGGGATGAGTACAGAGAGTCGTTCCATGCTATCTTCACTTCATGTAATTACTGTTGGTTAATTATCAACGAAATCGACGTGAATTTGTAGGGAAAAAGAGTGCTGATCTTTAAGAATATACTTTGTTAATTATTCCAGAAAGTATGTTGAAGTTCTTATTTGTGAATCGAATTGTATGTACAACAGATACCTCGGCGAGTCAGAGATAGTGCAAATCGACGAAGAATGGATGGATAGCTACAACCTGCACACACGGTCATATTCACTTTTGAAAATACTTTTAACTCTACGAATTTTTTCTTTTACAGTAACACGACGACTGTCATCCAGTTTGCATCGGCAGTGCCACATCAGCACACGAATGGACTCCGCACGGTCTACGAAAGTGGAAGTAATAGCTTTATGAAGATTCTAGCACCATCTGACATAGTTTCTGAACTGAGTTGCGGAAACATCGCCGGATGAACTACGACACTTCGTCAGGAAAGTTCAATTGTAAATCACCGAGCCTCAAGTATTATTTCTCCTGGAACGAAATATGCGAAGCAGCCATAGCAGAGAGGACTACAAAATGGGAAAAATTAAAATGCTCCGAAAAATTGATGATTATGATCAATTTAAACAACAAAGAAAGAAAACAGCCAGGTTAATCAGAAATACCAAACGAGCCGTCGAAATGGAGAAACTTTTGGAAATAGACAAAAATTTTGTAAACAATAATACTAGTGACTTTTATCAAACTTTTTAGGACAATGTAAAGGGGTACGAAGCTCCAAATATCTGTTTCAAAAATGAAAATGGTAAAACTGGTGGTTTAAGCAACACAGAAAATTGTGAAATACTAGCAAGATACTCTCATCAGTTTATGAACTGTTCTGTCCCAAGTCATAAATTGGAATTCTCAGATATCAGTGAAAATTTGGAAGAAGATTTACCACCAACTATAGAAGAAATTGAAGAAGTAATTAAGAACCTCAAAAACAACAAAACTAGTGGAGAAGATTCTATGACAACTGAACTTTTGAAGTGGTCCTTGTCAAATATAGCAAGGAGCTAACTTTACTCTTTGAAGAAATCTCGAAAACAGAAAAAATCCCAGAGGAATAAAAAGTTGCCTAGATACATCCACTCCACAAAAATGGTAATAAACAGGATGTAAACAACTACAGAGGAATCTCTTTACTGCCAGTAGCATATAAAGTATTTTCCAAGATTTTTATTAAGCAGAACAGAAACAACGCTATGTAGTCATTTAGGTGAATATCATGGTGGTTTTAGGAAAGGAAGGTCATATTCACAACAAATCTTTTATCTCAAGTTAGTAATTCGCCATAGATTCAAAGGGTATTGTAGTTAAGTTTGTGGATTTCAAAAACGCTTTTGATTCTGTTGACAGAGATAATATAGATAAAATAATTCGAGACTCTGGCGTAAAATCTTAACTGCCAAACCTAATCTGTGAAACACACACTGTCCGTAAAGTAAAATTCATTGGAGAAATTTCGCAGCCTTTTAATATAACAGGTGGTGGTGCATCCATAATTCTTTTTAATAATGTGTTAGAGAAAATAGTGAGAATTTGGAACGAAAAATATATTGAACTCCACATCTCGCCTATAAGGTTAGGAAGGAGAAGCAATATGATCGAAATCTTGTATTTGCAGATGATTTTGTTATACTTTCCGATAATGTGGCATCTGCTACAGCACAAATAAATCTCCTGGAACAAACAGCCAGCAGTACTGGCTTAAGAATTTCTGCAGAAAAAACAAAATTTATAACAAACATTAAGAACGCACAAAAATTTCTGAAAACAGATACTGGACAAACAGAGAGGGTAAGAAAATTCCAATACCTAGGGGAGATAATCCAAGAAAATGCTTTGGAAAAATTTGCAATAGAGGAAAGGTTGCTTAAAATGGGGAGAGCATATGGTATCACAAAAGACCATTGCAGTAAAATGTGGCTGTCCTAAAATGCAAAAATAAGGTATTATAACACAGTAGTGAAGCCAGAATGCCTACATGCAAGCAAATGTCTGGCTTTAAACTGTAATTTAGATAAATTCGAAGTACTAGAAAGGCGAATTTTAGAAAGAAACAATATAAAAACAGAAGATACAAACAACAGAGACAAATTTATCTATAGTATCTTTGTGGAAAAAGTACTGAAAACGGAGGGATTTCCAACCCAGGGTAGCTAAAAAGACTGGTTCAAAATGGTCTGAAGACAGAAGGAAGAAGCATACTGAACAGATGAAAGCATACTGAAAGAAAAGAAAAGAACAAAGAACGAAGAACTGAAATTGATACGTGGTCCTCAGATGGCCTGTTCGCAGTAAAAAAAAAAAAAAAAAACAAAAAAAAAATGAAGAAAATGAACTGCGATCTAATTGGGTATTGACATAGAAAGCAACCTTGCAATTTGTTAGTCCATGTTCCTTGGCATGTTCAGAATATCGAAAAATCTCAATTCTGACACAGAGCACTCTCACACGTACAATAAAATCCAGTATTACCGAGCGTAAGTCTATTAAATTAATAAGAATGTACCAGAATCTTTTATAAAACATGAAACCGAATAAAAAACATTTCAGATAGCAGGAAGTAATCCAAGTACAAGGGGCAGTCAAATGAAAACGAGACACATGCAAAAAAGTAAGTTAACTGCTTATTATTTCACAAGTACTATTAATTGCCCTGTCTGTTAATACATTTATCCGACATTGAGGCAACACGGTCAATGTCTTCTTGGAAAACTGGTTGTGGTTGCCTACGGAACCATGATTTCACACAGGCGTGCATCTCTTCTACATCTACATCTACATCTACATGCATATTCCGCAAGCCACCTGACGGTATGTGGCGGAGGGTACCGTGAGTAACTCTATCGGTTCTCCCTTCTATTCCAGTCTCTTATTGTTCGTGGAAAGAAAGATTGTCGGTATGCCTTTGTGTGGGCTCTAATCTCTCTGATTTTATCCTCATGGTCTCTTCGCGAGATATACGTAGGAGGAAGCAATATACTGCTTGGCGCCTCGGTGAAGATATGTTCTCGAAACTTCAACAAAAGCCCGTACCGAGCTACTGAGCGTCTCTCTTGCACAGTCTTCCACTGGAGTTTATCTATCATCTCTGTAACGCTTTCGCGATTACTAAATGATCCTGTAACGAAGCGCGCTGCTCTCCGTTGGATCTTCTCTATCTCTTCTATCAACCGCCGGCCGCGGTGGTCTCGCGGTTCTAGGCGCGCAGTCCGGAACCGTGCGACTGCTACGGTCGCAGGTTCGAATCCTGCCTCGGGCATGGATGTGTGTGATGTCCTTAGGTTAGTTAGGTTTAAGTAGTTCTAAGTTCTAGGGGACTGATGACCACAGCAGTTGAATCCCATAGTGCTCAGAGCCATTTGAACCATTTCTTCTATCAACCCTATCTGGTACGGATCCTACACCGTGAGCAGTATTCAAGCAGTGGGCGAACAAGTGTACTTCCTTTGTTTTCGGACTGCATTTCCTTAGGATTATTCCAATGAATCTCAGTCTGGCATCTACTTTACCGACGATTAATTATATATGGTCATTCCATTTTAAATCACTCCTAATGCCTACTCCCAGATAATTTATGGAATTAATTGCTTCCAGTTGCTGACCTGCTATATTGTAGCTAAATGATAAAGGATCTTTATTTCTGTGTATTCGCAGCACATTAAACTTCATCCGAGACAAATCGACGGCCACGAATGTCTTTCTTCAGGCCCCAAAAATATGGAAATCGCACGGGCAGAGATCGGATCTGGATGGAGGATTTGTAACAACGTAAATTTTGCAGCGTAGTTGAAAGAACCATGCGACCCGTTGGCGGGAATTTTGTTGGCAGATTGTTTCAAAAACGCTGGTGATTACACGGATTACTTTTAAAAAAATAAACAGTTTACTCACTTTTTTTGCACCTTTCTCGTTTTAGTGTGACTGCCTATTATACATTTAATTTCATAATTCTACACCTTTAGCAGCTACAGTATAGTTTTCCTTTTATATGTTTTGGTTGTTTGTTCCGAAGTGATGCTACGTAGGTCTCTGTTTCATGATAAGATGTTCTGAAGGCTTTAACGGCTGATAAGTCGTTGTTGTTGTTGTGGTCTTCACTCCTGAGACTGGTTTGATGCAGCTCTCCATTCTACTGTATCCTGTGCAAGCTTTTTCATCTCCCAGTACTTACTGCAAACTACATCTTTCTGAATCTGCTTAGTGTATTCATTTCTTGGTCTCCCTCTACGATTTTTATCCTCCACGCTGCTCTCCAATGCTAAATTTGTGATCCCTTGGTGCCTCAGAACATGTCCTATCAACCGATCCCTTCTTCTTGTCAAGTTGTGCCACAAACTCCTCTTCTCCCCAATTCTATTCAATACCTCCTCATTAATTATGTGATCTACCCATCTAATCTTCAGCATTCTTCTGTAGCACCACATTTCGAAAGCTCCTATTCTCTTCTTGTCCAAAGTATTTATCGTCCGTGTTTCACTTCCATACATGGCTACACTCCATACAAATACTTTCAGAAACGACTTCCTTACACTTAAATCTATACTCAATGTTAACAAATTTCTCTTCTTCAGAGACGCTTTCCTTGCCATTGCCAGTCTACATTTTATATCCTCTCTACTTCGACCATCATCAGTTATTTTGCCCACCAAATAGCAAAAAACCTTTGCTACTTTAAGTGTCTCATTTCCTAATCTAATTCCCTCAGCATCACCCGACCTAATTCGACTAGATCCCATTATCTTCATTTCGCTTTTGTTGATGTTCATCTTATATCCTCCTTTCAGGACACTGTCCATTTCATTCAACTGCTTCCAAGTCCTTTGCTGTCTCTGACAGAATTACAATGTCATCGGCGAACTTCAAAGTTTTTATTTCTTCTCCATGGATTTTAATACCTACTCCGAATTTTTCTTTTGTCTCCTTTTCCGCTTGCTCAATTAACCAACACTTAATTGTATCAAATCGTACCAAAACGACGCTTTTTTGATAAATATTCTACGTGCCATTGCCTTGGAACGACAGTCTTCCATAGCACGGAAATTACAAGACGGAAACAACCAAGTATGAAAATCAGGTTACTTTCCATTTGGAAAGTGGTTGCACTCATCGACTCTTATATTGACTTATAAATTATAGATTGCAGCAATCAGTCGTCCTTGCTTAAATTTCATTATGCAGAACTAGGTTTTAGCTAGAAGCTAGCCATTCTCAAGGCACTATTATTTTTGCATTGAGTATTCAGTTAACTGAGGGTGAAGCCCGATCAACAGGACCTTACATGCTTTGAGCGAAAATAATAGTGCATTGAGAATGGCTAGCTTCTAGCTGAAATCTAGATCTGCATAATAAAATTCAAGCAAGGACGACTGATTGCTGCAATCTATAATTTACAAGTATGAAAATTCTACTAGCACTAATGTGTCGTTTTCCCGTCATATTTTGCAACAAATCGTACCAAAAACGAGGTTGTTTTCAGAGAACCTGAATGCGCTGACACAGTGAACGAACATGTTCATATGCTCCTAGGACGTAAGTTATAAAACATCAAAAACGGGATCAGCAACGAAAGATAGGAGCTAATGTAGCGGAAAAAAGCGACCCTGCGCTCCATTGTACATGTTCCTCTCCACAAAGCAAAAATCTAACTAAGCATATTATCCAGACTTTCAAGCATAGAAATGCTTAAGAACGCGAACTTCCACGAAGTGGCGCCAAAAATTCGACCATCTTCATCTCCACAAACGGCTCACGTCTCGTGTGCGGAGGTGTTTACCGTATCTCTTTCCTGGCCCTTGCTGAGGCCCCTAGTGCGCAGTGGAGATATTTACGGAAGACTTCATCTGTAACTGAGTGACGTGACGTCGGCAAGTAGCTGGTAGTCTAGCGCGCGTGACGTTGTGAGGGCTTTTCTCAGCGTTTTCGCGGAACACACGAAACGTTATCAGTTGAAGTGGCAAGGACGTCGGGAAGACGCGCTGGCCTGCACAGCTACGGGAAGTCGACCGAGGCACGGTGGGATTAGTGGAGCAGATCTACCGGCGTTCGCCTCCCGAGCATTTCCGAGAAGATAACGCGCCCGTGTCTGCGCGGTAGCCTTAACATTCTGGGAATTACGACTAACAGATAACAAGCTGCCAGAATCTGATCCTTAGCTGTTGGCAGTGCTGCTTTCTTATCGCAGCGTCGCTCGGGCCTAAATCTGTCTCTACATGCGGTTTTCTCACGTATCCCTTTACGTCAGTAGCACGCCACTTCCCACGGGAAAGCAGTTTGTGTCTTCGAAGAATGTTTGGGCTTTAACAGCTAATTAACTGATTATGGGAACTTATGATGGTATACAAATTTTTAAGGTTTTGTCATAGAAGCATATTTAGCGTCCCGTACTTCAGTCGGATCACTTTAGTGTGTCCGTCTGTCTGTATGTCCGACTGTTAAAACACTTTTTCTAAGAAACGAGTAGATGCATCAAGTTGAAATTTATGTGCCCTGGCAGTCCAAAAATTTGAGCTTCTAAGTGAATGCAGTAAAAAGTACGGCCATATGTGTCACATATTTTGATATCCACAAACTCCCTCCTCAAAACCTAGGATTACGAAATTAGGCAAGAAGCAACGTATCACAGTGCAAGTAAGGCAAAAATTCCGGAAACTGTTAAACTGCTATTATATGACATAAAAATATCTTTTTCTCATCAGAACCTGAAACTGCACTCATCATCCCTCAAAAGCACAATGGAAAAATATTGCTGCGTGTAAGCACAAAATGTAAGTTATAGTCATGTTTTAGTTAGTAAATAAAAATATTTACATATATAAAAGAACTCCTTTGCACACTTCTTCTTGTATGTCCGGCTAGTTTCAGGAACTACAGCTGAAGTTCTGATATGATCTTCAAATTCCGGGAACCGATATCTTGCCATCATCAGTATCGATAACAGGCAAAACAGGCCGAGAATCTCGATTTCCGGGCTGAAGCACCAAAGAAACTGCTATACGCAAACGTATTCAAATACAGAGATATGTAAACAGGCAGAATACGGCGATGCAGTAAGTAGTTGTTAGATCGTTTACTGCTGCTACAATGGCAGTTATCAAGATTTAAGTGAGTTTGAAAGTGATGTTACAGTCGGCGCACGTCCGATGGAACACAAGAACTCCGAGATAGCGATTGTGGGGATTTCCCCGTACGACCATTCACGAGTGTACTGTGAATTTCAGGAATCCGGTAAAACATCAACTCCGCGACATCGCTGCGCCCGGAAAAAGACTCTGGAAGAACGGGATCAACGACGACTGAAGAGAATCGTTCAACGTGACAGAAGTGCAACTCCTCCGCAAACTGCTGTAGATTTTAATGCTGGACCATCAATAACCGTTAACGTGCGAACTGTTCAACAAAACATCATCGATATAGGCTTTCGGAGCCGAAGGCCCACTCGTGTACCCTTGATGACCACACGACACAAGCTTTACGCCTCGCCTGGGCCCTTCAACACCGCCATAGGATTTTTGATGAGTGGAAACATATTCACTGGTCGGACGAGTCTCGTTTCATATTCTATCGAGCACAAGGGCGTGTACTGGTATGGAGACAACCTCATGAATCCATGGGCCCTGCATGTCAGCAGGGTACTGTTCAAGTTTGGGGAGGCCCTGTAATGACGTGAGCGTATGCAGTTGCAGTGACACGGGGCTCCCGATGGGTCTAGATACGATCCATTCGTGTCCATTGTGCGCTCCGACGAAATGGGGTAATTCCAGCAGGACAATGAGACACCCCACAAGTTCAGAATTGCTACAGAGTGGCTCCAGGAACACTCTTCTGAGTTGAAACATTTCTTTTGGCCACCAAACTCACCACACATAAACATTATTGAGTATATGTAGGGTGCCTTGCAACGTGCTGTACAGAAGAAATTTCCAACCCCTCGTACTCATACGGATTTATGGACGACCCTGAAGGATTCATGGTGTGAACCCCTCCAGAACTACTTCAGACATTAGTCGAGTCCATGCCACGTCGTGTTGCGGCACTTCTGCGTGCTCGCTTGGGCTCTACACGATATTAGGCAGGTGTACTAGTTTCTTTAGCACTTCACTGTGTCTTGAAGCGTCTCTAAATAAATCGCTTCATTGACTTCCAGAATTGATAACCACTTTTATATTTCTGAACAACGTCATTTAGGTGTCGGTGCTCCCATAAATTCAAACTGAGAGGATGATCAACTGGGTGCTATACTTGGCAGCCATGCTGCCATAGTGATATTTCAATACTAAATTACCATATCTGAATTGTATTTCATATCAAAAACATTTTCCACATTAGCTAGATACATGTTAAAAGTTTAATCTGATACAGAAAAGCAATCAGTCTATATTTGCGTTGTCACCCTATGTTTTCTTGATTCCATCCCGCTGATTGTCTGCTTGGAAGCGTGTTTGCCGTCTGCTGGAGTGTTTATATGAGGGCTGGAACTTTAATAGTGGGAACTATTTATTTATAGCTCGTACAAAATAGATACGTGTTTCAAAGTTTTACTTTGTAGTCACGAGCATTGAGTATAGCCCGTTGCCAGCGATGTGGAAGTCGTAGGATACTCTTAGCAGTGCCAGTTGTGTTGACAGTTCGAGTGGCGCGGCCTATCGCCCGAAGAATTTGTAGCAGTTCTGAAGCGAATGCCGTGAAGTGTTTCGTTCAGTTTAGGAATCGAGTTGAACTTAGGAGGCCTTAAGTCAGGGGACTGCAGTAGGTGGCATAGCACTTAGCAGCCCCATCAGTCAAACAAATCAGTAACAGCTTGCACCGTATGTGCTTGAGCATTGTGCTGCAAAATGATGGTCAGATCCTGCGGAAAGTGTCATCACTTCTGTCTCTAAGCTGGTCGTAGGTTGTGTTCCAAAAATGTGCAAAATATATATATATATATATATATATATATATATATATATATATATATATATATATATATATATATGCTGATCATTATATAGGAAAGTTTGTTCAGAAGCCTTAGTGTGCGAATCCTACCTGCACTTGGCCAACTTTTTCCACTGATATATTGTCATCTTCCACTCTTTCTATCTCATGCTATTGTTTTCATCTATAAATGCTGTTGAACCTAGTTTATCCAGACCTCGTTACTTCGAATCTACGATTCATCCGGATCAACTTTTTTCAGTACAGCCATACAGCAGCTGCAGGTATACAGTATTAGATAATCCAAAAGCAATAGCAGCAACAAATGATAGCAGTTATTAAATTCAGCCAACCGCTATAGACTGATCCTGGCACGGTGTCGGTTGACAAGGTAACATTGAGTTACACAATACTGTATTGCATCCCTTTGTTGCGAGTGTAGAATGACATAAAAGAGAAGGAAGATGGTGATACCCACAAACAAAAATTTAGATTCACTGTACGTGATTGATAATAAGGGACTGCAGGAATACAATTCTCCCGATTTTTTTCATTTTTGTACAGGTACTGTGAACCACACGACTACAGCAGTATGCTGCATGCATCTTATTGTTGACTCTCGCAAATAATACGATGACTGTAAACTTCTGAAGAAGGGCAATAAATGCCTGAAAATGGCTAAGGAAATAAATTTTTCTTTTATGCAACTGGTTTCTGATTATTTCGATATACTGAATATGAATGGTGTTCTCGAAAGTACCTCTCATGTTTCAGACAGCTTGCTAGGTGACGTACTAATCAAGATCATAGTTTATCACATAATTTCGCTCATTATTAATTTGGTTTCACTAGAAATTATTTTTAAATAGAGTTTCCAACTATTATAACTCTTCATCTGCTGCATATAAACCTTTCTGATGAGCTTTGTTTCATTTAAGGAACGAAAAAAAATGGCTGTGAGCACTATGGGACTTAACATCTGAGGTCATCAGTCCCCTAGAACTTGGAACTTTTTTTTTGGTCATCAGTCTACTGACTGGTTTGATGCGGCCCCGCCACGAATTCCTTTCCTGTGCTAACCTCTTCATCTCAGAGTAGCACTTGCAACCTACGTCCTCAATTATTTGCTTGACGTATTCCAATCTCTGTCTTCCTCTACAGTTTTTGCCCTCTACAGCTCCTTCTAGTACCATGGAAGTCATTCCCTCATGTCTTAGCAGATGTCCTATCATCCTGTCCCTTCTCCTTATCAGTGTTTTCCACATATTTCTTTCCTCTCCGATTCTGCATAGAACCTCCTCATTCCTTACCTTATCAGTCCACCTAATTTTCAACATTCGTCTATAGCACCACATCTCAAATGCTTCGATTCTCTTCTGTTCCGGTTTTCCCACAGTCCATGTTTCACTACCATACAATGCTGTACTCCAGACGTACATCCTCAGAAACTTCTTCCTCAAATTAAGGCCGGTATTTGATATTAGTAGACTTCTCTTGGCCAGAAATGTCTTTTTTGCCATAGCGAGTCTGCTTTTGATGTCCTCCTTGCTCCGTCCGTCATTGGTTATTTTACTGCCTAGGTAGCAGAATTCCTTAACTTCATTGACTTCGTGACCATCAATCCTGATGTTAGTTTTCTCGCTGTTCTCATTTCTACTACTTCTGATTACCTTCGTCTTTCCCCGATTTACTCTCAAACCATACTGTGTACTCATTAGACTGTTCATTCCGTTCATCAAATCATTTAATTCTTCTTCACTTTCACTCAGGATAGCAATGTCATCAGCGAATCGTATCATTGATATCCTTTCACCTTGTGTTTTAATTCCACTCCTGAACCTTTCTTTTATTTCCATCATTGCTTCCTCGATGTACAGATTGAAGAGTAGGGGCGAAAGGCTACAGCCTTGTCTTACACCTTCTTAATACGAGCACTTCGTTCTTGATCGTCCACTCTTATTATTCCCTCTCGGTTGTTGTACATATTGTATATGACCCGTCTCTCTCTATAGCTTACGCCTACTTTTTTCAGAATCTCGAACTTGGAACTACTTAAACCTAACTAACCTAAGGACATCACACACATCCATGCCCGAGGCAGGATTCGAATCTGCGACCGTAGCGGTCGGGCGGTTCCAGACTGAAGCGCCTAGAACCGCTCGGCCACACTGGCCAGCATTTAAGGGACGATTTTTTTCGTTTATTACTCTTGACACTTACTTTCGATAGTAAAGAAAACGAAGCGAATAAGCTTGTGTTCACGTGTTTCATGTTGCGTACGTATTTACGAGTGAAAGTCACGCGCGAACACCATTCACCATATCAGAAACGAGAAATCTACCTGTGTAGCACTGCTGCATGCAATGGTTGTTATCGGTAAAACCCCTACCTCGCTATTACGTTTCCTGTTCCTTATCTACCTTCAAGTCGACCTGTACTATGCTGGCCGGCCGGTGTGGTCGTGCGGTTAAAGGCGCTTCAGTCTGGAACCGCGTGACCGCTACGGTCGCAGGTTCGAATCCTGCCTCGGGTATGGATGTGTGTCATGTCCTTAGGTTAGTTAGGTTTAATTAGTTCTAAGTTCTAGGCGACTGATGACCTCTGAAGTTAAGTCGCATAGTGCTCAGAGCCATTTTTGTACTGTGCTGTCTACGTGAAAGTAATCCTCACTCGGTTCACATTTCATTATGTACAGTTTTTAGTTCCCTTTGTTACCAGTACTAGGCTCTCCAGGTAGTAGTGTGCAGTACAATGAAAATTGTACTCTTTTAATTCTTATTTTTGTTTATTTTCTTACTGCACTTTACCTCTCTCAACTGTCATTGTAATTCCTTTCCGCAGATTCTCTTTCCACCTTGTTTCTCTTTCACACAGGAAAAACTATATATTTTACGTTTCATCTGTAATGAATTTAGTGCAAGCACAGCACATTTCCATCGAGTGATGAAGTTCTGCGTGGTATAACCAGGCATTACTGCATGTGGTCTGTTCGTTCCATGCTTATACCGAAAGACGTTTGAGATAATACTGTCTGGTAGCGGAGAATCTTTTGACAGTTTGGGTACACATGATTGTTCTTGGTAGAGAACAAGTTATTCGACTAGAACGGAGGACTTCTTCTACCATCTTACGTATTTTTGACACGTACTACTCCTGATGCGACACTCGTTGTATAAGTGTTTGCTTCCAGTAATTTTTTGAATAGTACTTAGAAACTCATTCGTTTAGTCTGATACCAACCTCCGTGTCTTATAAGTTTGCGCAAATTGTATAAGCTCTGAACAGCATCCACACTTGCCTTACTTAGTACTCTGTTTAGCGAAATGTACACTTACTCTGTCCATAATAATAACAACAATAATTCCGTGTGGCTCAAGGACCTGGTGCAAGTCTTTCAACTGGACGCCACTTCGTTAACTTGCGTGTGGCTAACCTACCCTGCGATCTCGCCGGGGAAAGGGATCCAACAGTTTATCGTGGAATGCGAGCCACCTGTCGTTCGTAGCCAAGCTTCACATCATTGGATGTTGGAGGCTGGGTTAAAGACAGACTGAAATACACCGTGGTCGTTCTCGTGACCTCTCCTTTTCTAGCATTCGCTTTGCCATAAGACCTCCACGGACGGCGCTCTGTCTTCCAGCAGTGCCTCGTTTATCATCCCCGAAGTTTTTTTCAGATTTCTACCTAACCTCTCCTTTGTTATTTTAAAGACTTTCCTGTAGCCTTCTCTGTTTACCTATTCATTTCAGTACATCATTAGTAGTTTGTTGATAACAACAGTATCTGCGCCCCTGACGGAGTGACTAAAATGCTAAAAACAATCGACTAACATTATAATTATTTGTAGAGAAATGGATTAACTTTAGTGGAAATTACAACATGGGTCGTGAAAGTGAAATAAAGTTTATACCACTTGTTAGGTAGACGAAACTATCGTGTAGGCTCACATGCACTAAAATAAGAAACTATGAATGTTTTTACACGTAACCAAAGGGAGCCTGGATTTCTTATTGAGGTTTGCAAGTACAGAAACCATCAGCAGTGCTTGTCTTCCAACCACAGGCAGACATCTTTGTTGATTCGTATGTCAGAGACACGTGCACGTCTTGGAAGCAGTCAAATGGTTCAAATGGCTCTGAGCACTATGGGACTTAACATCTATGGTCATCAGTCCCCTAGGACTTAGAACTACTTAAACCTAACTAACCTAAGGACAGCACACAACACCCAGTCATCACGAGGCAGAGAAAATCCCTGACCCCGCCGGGAATCGAACCCGGGTGTGGGAAGCGAGAAGGCTACCGCACGACCACGAGATGCGGACTGGAAGCCGTCGCACACGTCGTTCTTCGAAGGAGGCTTTCGCAGTCATATGTGATCAAGCCATTAATCGCGAACCAATTATCCGAATGTAATGGAAATCGGTAGACGTACTTCACATCAAATGGTTACAATTTCAGAAAAATTAGATGATTTGTTCAAGAGAGAGAGCTTCAGAAATTGTGCAAGTCAAGCAGTTTTTCAGCAATGACTGAGGGTATCGTGCCATACGAGGGGCGTTTGAAAAGTCCGTGCAAAAATAAAAAATTCTTACGTGTTTCGGGTACACCTTTTTTTTTTTAATTTTTCGATATAGTCTCTTTTTAGACTTATACATTTCGTCCACCGCTGTTCTAATTTGTTGATCCCTTCCGAATAATAGGAATTGTCCAAGTCTGCAAAATAGCTGTTAGTTTCTGAATAAAATCTTTGTCCCGCCAGCCATATCTTCAAATTGGGGAATAAATAGCAGTCCGAGGGAGCCAAATCTAGAGAATAGGGGGGTGTGAAACTAGTTGGAATCCTATTTCCATTAATTTTGCGACCAAAACTGCTGAGATGTGTGCTGGTGCATTGTCGTGATGGAGAAGAACTTTTTTGCCGTCCTATCGCCGGCGTTTTTCTTGCAGCTCGGTTTTTAAACGGTCCAGTAACGATGAATAACATGCACCTGTAATAGTTTTACCCTTTTCCAGATACTCGATGAGGATTATCCCTCTCCCAAAAGAGAGTCGCCTCAACCTTTATGGCCGAAGGAATGGTGTTCGTCTTTTGGAGCAGATTTGCCATTGGTAACCCATTGTTTAGATTGTTCTTTGGTCTCAGGGGTATAGTGATGTATCCATGTTTCATCCACAGTGGCGAAACGACGCTTGAAGACCTGCGGAGTCTTCCTGAACAGCTGCAAACCATCCTTGCAACACTTCACACGATTCCGTTTCTGGTCAAACTTGAGCAATCGCGGCAACCCATCTTCCGGATAGCTTTCTCATGTCCAAATGTTTATGCAAAATATTATGTACCCGTTCATTCGAGATGCCCACAGCACTAGCAATCTCACGCACCTTAACTCTTCTGTTATCCATCACCATATCATGGATTTTATCAATTATTTCTGGAGTCGTAACCTTCACAGGGCGTCCAGAACGTTCATCATCACTTGTGCCCATATGGCCACTCTGAAAATTTTGAAACCACTTATAAACTGTTCTAATCGAAAGTTCAGAGTCACCGTAATGTTTATCAAGCTTCTCTATAGTCTCCTGAGGCGTGTTGCCTTTCATAAAGTAATGTTTAATCACTACACGAAATACTTTTTCGTCCATTTTTCGACAATCACTCTACGTCCGCGATTCACACGAATGCCAAACACATAGAAATAGACCAATATGGCTGAAACTTGGTGTGCGCTCTTTCCAGAGATGCTATTAACTAAACATGACCTCGACAGCGCCGGTGGTGCCAAATCTCTAGGACTTTGCACGGACTTATCAACGCCCCCCATATTCTATCCGACTGACGCAGTTGTTGTTGTTGTTGTGGTCTTCAGTCCTGAGACTGGTTTGATGCAGCTCTCCATGCTACTCTATCCTGTGCAAGCTTCTTCATCTCCCAGTACTTACTGCAACCTACGTCCTTCTGAATCTGCTTAGTGTATTCATCTCTTGGTCTCCCTCTATGATTTTTACCCTCCACACTGCCCTCCAATGCTAAATTTGTGATCCCTTGGTGCCTCAGAACATGTCCTACCAACCGGTCCCTTCTTCTTGTCGTGCCACAAACTCCTCTTCTTCCCAATTTTATTCAATACCTTATAATTAAATATGTGACCTACCCATCTAATCTACAGCATTCTTCTGTAGCACCACATTTCGAAAGCTCCTATTCTCTTCTTGTCCAAACTATTTATCGTCCATGTTTCACTTCCATACATGGCTACACTCCATACAAATACTTTCAGAAACGACTTCCTGACACTTAAATCTATACTCGACGTTAACAAATTTCTCTTCTTCAGAAACACTTTTCTTGCCATTGCCAGTCTACATTTTATATCCTCTCTACTTCGACCATCATCAGTTATTTTGCTCCCCAAATAGCAAAACTGCTTTACTACTTTAAGTGTCTCATTTCCTAATCTAATTCCCTCAGCATCACCCGACTTAATTCGACTACATTCCATTATCCTCGTTTTGCTTTTGTTGATGTTCATCTTATATCCTCCTTTCAAGACACTGTCCATTCTATTCAACTGCTCTTCCAAGTCCTTTGCTGTCTCTGACAAAATCCCGAGCTGGTTGCACGGCCCTGCCCATAACGCTCCAAACGTTCTTAGCTGGGGAGAGATCCGGCAACCTTTCTGGCCAAGGAGGGGTTTGGCAAGCACGAAGACAAGCAGAAGAAACTCTCGTCTTTTGTGGGCAGGCATTATGTTGCTGAGATGTAAACCCAGGATAGTGTCTCTTGAAGGGCAATAAAACAGGCGTAGGTTATCGTCGACGTTCCGCTGTGCCGTACGAATGCCGCGGATGACAAACAAAGGGGTCTTGTTATGAAAGGAAATGGCAGCCCAGGCCGTCACTCTTGGATGTCGGGCCTTATGCTGAGAGTAACCTAATTATTTGTAGAGAAATGGATCAGGTTGATATCCAACCGCTGTTGGGGGCGTGTCCAGACACGTCTTCGGCCTGGAATCTCGGACTGGATTAGCATTGTCTTCAGCGATGAGTTCCGCTTCGAACTGAGCCACGATGACAGCCCCGAGCATTGTGAGTAGGGCCCTGCAACCAGCTCGGGATTTCGACCATCCAACCGCGCCAATCGGATAGAATTTGGCACGATATCCCTCAGAGTGGCATCCAACAACACTGTCAGTCATTGCCAAGCCGAATAACTGCTTGTATAAGGGCCAGAGATGGACGAAGCCTTACTAACTCGCTGAAGCCCTTTCTCTTGAATAAATCGTCCAATTTTTCTGAAATTATCATTTGTTTGTCTGTACACGAACATCACATCTACCGATTTCCGTCCCATTCGGATAATTCTTTCGTGGTGGGTCTTCTTTTTATCTTAAATTATATAAAGTGTGTAACTAAATCCCTCTAAGGGACATTAGAGACAGGTTCCCTACACCAAAACAAGGAAAAAAAAAGTGTAATGAAGATGAGCTCTAAAATGTATATTTTAAAAGCTATGAGCACTTGAGAGACATTTTTGGCAGTACAGAAGGTGAACAAGTGTTTACAGCTCTTAATGTATGTGTTTTAGAGCCCATGTTCCCTGGACATTTATTTCTTGTTTTGGTTTAAGGATCCTGTCCTCAAAGTCTGGAAAGGCGATTTAATTACGCCCTGTAGATAAAAGATGAAAGGTACAGAGGGTGACCTTCAATTATCTTTACAATTTAAGACCCTAATAATTTTAAAACTATACTTGATATTAACTAATGGTTTTGAACACGTGATAAGATAAAGGTTTTTTACCTTCCAGGTGACGCAGATTTGAAGCAAAATTGAACATGAAAACCTGATGAATTGTGGACGCCACGGGAGAAGGCATGGTGTATGGCCTGGTTGATACAGACGACTTCCGATACCCAACAGGAAAAAAACCTTCGAACAAGATATGAGAGGAAACCACCGTCCGACCAACTATTCGGGCTTGGCATATGTCTTTTATGGAAACAGGCAGTATTCCAACTATTCGGGCTTGGCATATGTCTTTTATGGAAACAGGCAGTATTCACTACAAAAAGGGGACGGGTCGCCCATCTCTATCCAACACCAGCTTGGACAAGATACGGCAGGCGTTCGCAAGTAGTCCGACAAAATCGGTGCGTACGGCGGCCATGGAGTTGGAAATAAGACTATCCACAGTGCACAACGTCTTGGATAAGAGGTTATGGCTATATCCCTGCATCACACATTAAACCCTACGGGCAAACCTCAGGGCGCACAGTTTGCAGCGGACATGCTAGGAAAGTCTGTTTCTCCGATGAGGCGAGGTTTCATGTATCCGGCAAAATGAAGAGTCATAACGTTCGTATATGGGGTTAACACCATCCTTGTCTTACCCTTGAAATGGAAAAAGAAGTTCCAAAGGCCATTGTTGGTGCGAACTGATACACATTTTCATCATTGGTGCATTGTCTTTCATCGAGTTTGCTGTCAACGGTGGTGACAAAATTGGAACACCGGCAAACTGAAGTCACATTCCAGCAAGATGGGACGCCATACCACTAGTCCGTAACGTCCGTCAGTTTCTAGATGGAAAATATCCGGATACGTGAGTTGGGTGAGATGGTCCACTTTGATGACCATCACGATCCCTTGACCTCACACCACTAGACTCGTTCCTGTGGGGCTTTGTAAAGGATTTGGTGTACCGAGTCAGAGTACAGGACCTACAGGCCTTGAAAGCTCGCATTCGCAGTGCATTTGAACATGTCACCGTGGAGATCTTGAACCATACGTGGGGACAAACGGAATTCCGGCTGGACATTATCTGTACCACTAAGGGTGCACACGTTGCTATGTATAAATGAGGAAACAAAAATTAATGAATTATCTTATCAGTATTGAAAACGAATTGTTAATATCTAGTGCAGTTTTATAGGTAATAAAGTCAAAAATTGTAAAAATAATTTATGACCCTCATACTGCTTCAGCTGCTGTATTTTGAACCCCATAAGCATTGCAATGGTAATGTCATCTAAATCAGATTAAATGTTCAAATGTGTGTGAATTCCTAAGGTACCAAACTGCTGAGGTCATCGGTCCTTAGTCTTCACACTACTTAAACTAACTTATGCTAAGAACAACACAGATACCCATGCCCGAGAGAGCACTCAAACATCCGGCAGGAGGGGCCGCGCAGTCCGTGACATGGCACCTCAAACCGCGTGGCCACTCCGCGGGGCCATCAGATTAATTAAGACGTTTTTATATCGTGGGTACACTTATGACTTGCACCTGTGACGAAACATTAGCTATACTTGCACCACTTAAAGGTGATGTACAAATGTCTAAACGTCTGTGGGAGCTGCACTTACTGCATATGAGGGTGAATAAAGGTGCAGTACCTTTGTGACAGCTAAAATATATGCGTTATGAGATTGTGATTTAGAAATATGATCTGGCAACATAAAGGAATTGTTTTCCCCCTGTGCAGTAAGTACAGCATTTGTGAAAATTTGTAAAACAACTTTCAGTGTTACAGAACAACGTGGCATAGTCGTAAGACGCTGGACTTGTATTCTGAAGGACGCCGGTTAAAATCCTCGTCAGGCTGTACAGATTTAGGTTCTCCGTGTTTTTTCTAAAATCGCTCAATGCAAATACGGGGATAGTTCCTGTGAAAGGGGACGACAAATATCCTTTTTCAAACTTCCGCTTCTCGAGCTTGGATGTGTTTCTAATGATATCGTCATCGACGGAGCAGTAAACCTTAATATGCCGTAACTCCTTCCTCGTTTCAGTGTTTAACTTACGCTAATGTTTCTTCCAATAGATAACCTTTTCCCCACATCATTGTCTGCCAAATATACGACACAGTTGTGTGTCAGAAGTGCTTTCCAACAAGTAACAACATCCCACAGAACCTGAGGATGACAAGACCGTTGAAACACGTAGTGGTACTTAAAACAAAAGTGAGTAAAGCAGTAAAGCTATGATTTTTTGTGTCGTTTATAGAATTAGTTGTAGTCCTTACCAGTCCATTATGGGCGAAGTATTTGCTACTGAAATACAGTAGCTAGTCAAAAGTATGGAGGACCTGTCAGTGAACATTATAATATGGGATATGTCTACTCTTCACCTTGACACGGACGTGACAAAAGTTACAGGATATCACCTAATATCGTGTCGTATCTCATTTGGTCGGATTAGTGCAGCAGCTCAACGTGGCAAGGGTTCAATAAGTCGTTCGGTAGCCCACTGCATAAATGTTGAGGCATGCTGTCTCTATAGCCGTCCATAATTGCGCATGTGTCGTCGGTGCAGAATTTTGTGCACGCACTGACCTCTCGATTATGTCCCATAAACGTTCGATGGGTTTCGTGGTGACGATCTGGGTGGCCAACGCATTCGCACAAACTTTCCGGAATGTTCTTCCAACCAATCGGGAACCATTGCGGCCCGTTAACGCCACATTTTGCCGCACTGTCCTAACAGATACGTTCGTCGTACTTTCCACATCGATCGCTGCGGTTGTTTCATCCAGTGTCGCTCGTCTGTTGGCACTGACAACTCTATGCAAACGCCGTTGCTCTCGGTCGCTAAGTGGAGGCTGTCGGCGACTGCATAGTCCTTGGTCAGAGTTAATGCCTGAAATTTAGTATTCTCGGCACTGTGGATCTCTAAATATTGAATTCCCTAAAGACTTTCGAACTGGAATGTCCCAAGCGTCTAGCTCCAGCTACCATTTCGCGTTCAAAGTCTATTAATTCCCGGCGTGTGGCAATAATCATGTCGGAAACCTTTTGACTTGAATCACCTCAGCACAAATGAAAGCTCCGCCAATCCAGTTAGTTTAGTTTAGTTATGTCATGTTGTTGTGTCTAGCCAAGACAACCTAGACACAATGAGAGGAAGCCGAAAGGCACGCGCTTAAACTCACGCAGGCTAGCGTGAGGTCTGAAACAGGATACGTAATGAATGCTATAAAGAAAAGTACGTAGCTTCTGGAATACTTAACTTTAATCCACATTTGTAGAACATCGCTCTTGATGATACATTAATAGAACCTCAATATCAATTGAATACGGCGCCCTGCTAGGTCGTGGCAAATGTAGCTGAAGGCTATGCTAACTATCGTCTCGGCAAATGAGAGCGTATTTGTCAGTGAACCGTTCCTTGCAAAGTCGGCTGTACAGCTGGGGGCGAGTGCCAGGACGTCTCTCTAGACCTGCCGTGTGGTGGCGCTCGGTCTGCAATTACTGACAGTGGCGACACGCGGGTCCGACGTATAATAATGGACCGCGGCCAATTTAAAAGGCTACCACCTAGCAAGTGTGGTGTCTGGCGGTGACACCACACATGTTCCATAGTTCATTTTCCCGATTATTTTATCGATATGATGTGGAACAAGCCAGATTACAGGATATATACGAGTATATATAGCACATGAAAGTGCTGATATTAATATTACTGAAATTTTGGTTCTACACATGCAACTACATTTAGAGATACAATTTTTTTCTTTTTTTGTACCATTTCTGAAACAGAAACTCGTTCATGGAGTAGAAGGAGTTTCCAAAAGAAATGATTTTAAGGTAGATTTAAAACTTTATCTGATACCTGCAGACACTTTATGTTGTTGGGCAAATGGTCAAAGATTTTCGTTGCTGAATAATGTACTCCTTTTTGAGCAACTGACAGCTTCAATAACGGATAGGAAAGGTCATTTTTCCCTCTAGTGTTCCACGTATGAACATCACTGTTCTTCGCAAATTGAGATTAATTATTTGTTATGAATTTCATTAGCGAATATGTGCACTCTGATGGTGCAGTTAAAATACCTAACTCCTTGAAAAGGTGCGTATATGACGTCCTTGGGTGAACACCACTAATTATTCTCACTGCTCTCTTTTGTGCAATCAGTACTTTATGTCCAAGTGGTGAGTTAGCCCAGAAAAGAATTCCATAAGACATTACTGAGTGTAAATATGCAAAGTACGTTAGGAGGCTGATCTGTTTATTACCAAGACTAGGCAATAACACCGCCATCTGTATATGTACATATCGTTATACCATGACTTTTGTCTCCTCAGTATGTGACGGCTTCAACACTTCTGGGAACACTTTCAATAAAGTATCTGTGAGCGAATTGCATCCTATTTTTTTCGCAAGAGCCGAAACCAGAGGTGGTAGTGATTTTGGACGCCTGGATCTGGAGCAAAGTCGACGTTCTAATGCTTCCCAAAAGTGTTCCATTGGGATTCCGATCTGGACTCTGGCCAGCCCAGTCCATTTCAGGAATATTATTGTCCACAGACGATTGCCTCAAAGATGCTGCTTTACGACAGGGTCCATAGCCATGCTCATACGATCATCGTATCCGAGCACGTATGTTTTTGGATAGGGTCCGCCTTTAGCAAAACCCAGTTTTGTTTTTTAACCCAAACATGTTTCACTGCAGTTGCAGCATCTTCAGTGGGCTTTTATTTTTCAGCTGTTAAAGATAAAGAGTGTTCTTTGCTGTCTGTATACAGGTAGCTATTAGTTTTTAAATCGTAATTACAAATATTCGAAAAAACACATAAATTACGAATTCATTCCTTTTTAGCACATGGTGTGGTTTTTTTGATGTTTTGTGTTTCTACGGTGACCGTTTTGTTCCACAGTTTGTCATCTGCAACCATTTATACCTTTAAGTAGATAAATTGTTTAAGCCAAAATTACGATTTGAAAACTTGTTATTTCTATGCCTGAAATTATTTAATTCTATGTGTGTGTGTGTGTGTGTGTCTATTTATATAATGTTTCACTTACATTTTCCTTTTAATCATCTTCATCACTGTCAAACATTATATATTGAGTTGCCACTGTCACTCTCACTGTAACTGTTTCACTGGCGGTGTTCCTTGCAGTTGTTCTGAACCTTTCAGAGCTGTCTGTGATTTTTTCTTTTCTCTTTGTGTGTGTGTGTGAGTGTCTGTTGGGGGGGGCTGGGAAGGGGGGGGGGGTGGTGAGAGCTCTATAGGTTGGTCTTGCTAATAATTCTTTGAGGGCAGAGAACAGAGTGCCATTGCAGATAGCTGTATATTCACATCTTCAACTTTTGTAGTCCTGTCTTCCTCAGTTGCGTGTAATATTACGGTATATTAATAATTTTTGCTTACGGACCGTCTGACAGCAACTAAATAAAACACAATTTTAGTGCCACATGCGTTTCGCCTTTATTTTCTGCAAGGCATCATCAGTGGCCTGGAATATGTACATATATTAGCTATTTAATTTACATTTCTGTTACTGTGCCTATAGGTTATAAACAGTTCTGGTGGTTGGTATTTCCTATTAAGTAATAATGTTTTGAACTTTACTTACAGGTTGCATGGATAATTTCTTACATATTACGCTCCTGTTGCATTTTTGGTGTTGTTCTTCTTCTTATGAATGCCAATTTGCGGTTTTTTTCACATTCCACAGCACTATGAACTGAACGCTTGTTTCAATGCAATGTTTTGGTTTATGTTGTCGACTGTCAAATGTTTTTGCCAAAGATCGAATGTTATTGCCAAACTTTCGAGTGTAATTATTGAAGTATCTGTGATCTGTTCGTGTATGCATTTGTGTGTGTGTTTGTGTATGTATGTATGTATGTATGTGTGTGTGTGTGTGTGTGTGTGTGTGCGTGTGTGTGTCCAGATGTGTGGAGAAGAGTTTTTTTGTTTTATGTTATCATTTCCTTTATTAAGTGTAGTAGGGAGCCGGTGCTGATGTGCGTTTGTTCATTTATCAAATGTTTGTTTTCTGCTACGGCTCATCAGAACATGCCTTACAAAAACTGAAGTCAGATCCAACTACACGATTCCAGGAAAATGTGAAACGAACACTGAAAAACATTGAACACACACTCACAGACAAACAGAAATACTACTTAACACAGAAAAACCCACAAGCACTAACACTCCGCAGTCAACCGAAAGTACATAAAGACGGAATGCCAATGAGAGCTGTTATCAACTTCAAGAAAGCCCCAACATACCGCATAGCCAAACACCTCCAAAAGTTAGTTACGAAGCACTGTAAAGTAGAAAACAACAGACAAGAAAATTAAAGTATACATGTTACAGTGCGTTGTGTAGTCGAAATGGCTAGTCAAAGAAATGCGTTTTATTTACAGTTCAATTCTGGTTGGGAGTGTGGTTACTTGTTCACCGAAAACGAAAGTGCAGCCCAATGACTGGTATGCGGTAAAGTATTAGGCATAAATAAGTACAATTTAGAACGTCACTACAGAACACATCACTTCAACCAGTACGGAAGTGTAAAGGGTGAAATAAGACTACATTTTCTTTATGATCTATGCGAGGGAGGAGCTAAACTGAGATATGTATATTAATATTGTACCTACATACGATATAACATAATTACGGTGCCTAATAAACCAAATTTTCCTTTGAGATAAAAAAAACTCGTTAATTTTTTATCCAGGAATGTGATGCCTCCTCTTCCGATGCCGCTGTTCGTGCTAGTTACAGTTTAACTTTGCTGATGGACCGTTCTATCCGACCATTTTGTGACGGCGAATTTGTGAAGCAGAGTTTGCAAACTGTAGCAGACCATGTCCACAATTATCAGAGTCTGTCGTAGCGCACTATAACCCGCCGTATCAAACGTTTGTGAGGCGATATTGTGGAACAGTTCATGGATATCATTTCGAACGTCTTGGTGTTTTCTGTTGCATTAGATGAGAGTTCCGACTTATAGGACACAGCTTAAGTGGCAATATTTATTAAAGGTGTTGATGCAAGCTTAGTAGTAAGGGAGGAACTCCTTCATTTATGTCCTCTCAAAGACACCACGACAGGTTATGAAATATTGCACTGCGTGGAAGATATATTTATAATTTTGTTTTACCGTGGGAAAAACTCGTTTCGGTTGCCACTGATGGAACACCCTGCATGGGTGGATGTAGAGCAGGGCTTAAAGGTCGTCTGCGAAGAAAACTACAGCAACACGAAGTGAGGTTCAAACGTGTGCATTGTTTGATTCATCAACAAAACCTGTGCGCAAAAAACGTCGCAATGACAACTGTAATGACCGTAGTAATGAGAACAGTTAATTTTATTAAGAGTCATAGACTGAACAATTTAAAGCTCTACTAAAGGATATTGAGCGTGAATTTGGGTGTTATTGCGTGCTTCTGTGAAGTTCGTTGGCTCATTAGAGGTAATATGTTGAATCGCTTTTTTGGTTTGTTGGACGAAACAGTTTTATTCGTAGCAATGAAGGGGCGTCCCGTCTATGAATTCACTGATTAATGAGTTAGCATTTCTCACCGTCATCACATCCCACATGAATAAACTTAACCTTAAGCTGCAGCGAAGCAACATACTTATTGCTCATTTTATAGACTGTATTACTGATTTCAAGCGAATGTCGGAGCTTTGTCAGCGTCAGACGTTGAAAGCTGAGTTAGTCCATTTTCTCAAATTATCAATGCGGAAATCTACATTAACTCAAGATCAACTGCAGATATTTTCAAATACTCTTGAGAGTCTTGTGAAGGAATTTTCCATCCTATTTAGAGATCTGTACGACTTATCGATGGATCTGAAAGTGTTTGCTGCGTCCTTTTCAACTACTGTAATGACTGATGACGTTCCGTCTGCTGTACAGAGCGAGTTGCTCACAATTCGATGTGACAGTGAACTGAAGGCTAAATATGAATCAAGAACAAGCCTATCACATTTTTATGAACATTTTTCGCACATAATTTCCCAAATATGCACCAAATGGTTGCGAAACTGCTATCAACGTTCAACTCAACATATCTGTGTGAAAAACTATTCTTCAAATGAAGATAAATAAATCTCCACGAAGAGCCACTCTAATTGATGCACGTCTCACTGCGGTTCTGAGAATTGCAAGTGCGAGATCGATCGCATCAAATATAGCTCGTCTTCTTCAGCGAAAAGAGACGCACACCTGCACATGATCTGCTGAACGACATTTCAGATATATAAGAACATACAAGCCTATGTTTTGTTTATGGTGAATTACATTTTTTCATTTATTTATTTCTGTGCATAACCTAGAGTTAGTTTGTCATTCATTGGTTAAGGTGCATTCTAAATAAGCTTTCATGTTGGCCCACTGTATTCTCATGACTATAGGTAGTAGTCAAAGAAGTATTTAGTTATCAGGTGTCAAAGTAATCACTCTTTTTTCCTACGCGTGTCTAATGAAAGGAATATAATTAAACGTACTTGTTTAGCACCATAATCTAATGCTCTGAATAGAATGAGATGTTAGGCACAACAACAGTCTCACAAGTCTACAATTGGCTTGATACGCGTCTCTTCTCCAGTTGTTACGGCAAGCTGTGCAAGCAGCTACAAGGTTAAATTCCGCCAGAGTGCAAACTCTGCTCTGTTTCCTGCCTGAGCTGGAGCGCTGCTCATTGAGCCGATTTGTGCCCGCCTCTGACACAGTCCAGTTACGTCATATTCGGTTTTCAAAAGCGCTTACTGCTTCTAGAAGGGTCTTAGAGGATTTTCCCCTGCATGGTACCTATCACGGCGTCCTCTGTGATGGACACTGACTACGTAGAGGCTACGTGTCGACTGCTCCAGGACACCGACAAAAGCGACGCTGGGTGATCGTGCTGGGCCCTTTTCAAAAACTCGTTCCCAGCAATAATTCATCTGACTGTCTGGGTAGGAACCATTTCCTATTGCTAGCTACACGGACGATACTACAAAACGCTGTGTCCGTCCTACAAGTATGATGTAAGGAAACTGTTAGGCTGTCATTATTTGGCTAGTCCTATCCGCCAACCACCTCTCTGAAAGGGAGCAGTGTTCTTATGTCGTCTTCTTTAAACCGAGGAGCTCCTCAATGTCCCCGCCTTCTTCGTGACAATTATTGCTTGAAAGGCGTCGCATTCAAATTAACCACACCATAACTACTCCTGTACATGGGGTGGTGATACGTAGCTTCAGTTTCACTATCATCTCGGGAATATACAGAAAATCGGTAGAAAAAAAGGCGACGCACCAAATCGGACAGCAAACAATAGATGTGATGTACACGTACAGGCAAATAAACCATTACAGTTTCAGAAAAATCGAATGATTCATTCAAGAGAAGGAGCTCCACAGACTGGGCAAGTCAATAAGCGTTTGCCTATCTCTGGCCCTCATTGAAACTGCTTTTTGTCTTGCCACTGAGTGACAGAGTTGTTGGATGTGCTCCGAGTGATGTCGTGCCATCTTTTGTCCAGTTGCCATGTTAGATCGTCAAAATCCCGAGCTGAGAGGCTCTGCATGCAATGCTCCAAACGTTCTCAACCGGTGAGAGATCCGGCGACCTTGCTGGCCTAGGCAGGGTTTGCCCAGTACGAAGACAAGCAGTACAAACACTCTTCGTGCCCGGGCGTGCATTATCTTACTGAAATGTAAGACCAGGATGGCTCGCCATATAGGGCAACAAAACGGGCCGTCGAATATCGTCGACGTACGGCTGTGCTGTAAGGGTGCAGCGGCTGACAACCAAAGGGGTCCTGCTATGAAATATAGTGGTACCCTAAACCACCGCAATTGGTAGTCAGGCCCTATTGCCTCCGACAATGTTTGGTATCCCAACCAGTCTGGAGCGATACCACACACGTCTTCACTGGTCATCGGCGCTCAGTTCCAAGAGGGAGGGATGCATCACTGAGGACAATTCTGAACCACTCAATGAAATTCCAGGCCCAAGACGTGTCTGAGATGCCCCAGACAGCGGTGGAATACCTATGTGATTGCCGCTCATAATATTGCCCGATAACCTGGAGTGATGGTCTGGGATGCCATTGCATTTCATTGCAAAACACATTTGGTTGTCATTCGCTGCAGCCATACAGCACGTCGACAACATTCTACGCTCCGCTTTGTTGCCCTTTATGGAAAGTCATCCTCGGCTTAAATTTCAGCATGAAAATGCCCGCCTACACACAGTGAGACTTTCTACTGCTTTTGCTCGTGCTTATCAAAACACAATTTGTACAGCAAGATCGCTGGACCTCTTCCCAATTGAGAACCTTCGGAGCATTATGTGCAACGTCCTCCCACCATCAAGTGATTTTGACGATTTAAGTCGTCAGTTGAACAAACTCTGGCACGATATTCCCCAGCAGGGCATCCAACAAATCTGTCAATTAATGACAGCCCAATAACTGCTTAGGCAACGGCCTTGCCGCAGTGGATACACCGGTTCCCGTCGGATCACCGAAATTAAGCGCCGTTGGGCGTGGCCCGCACTTGGATGGGTGACCGTCCGGGTCGCCATGTGCTGTTGCATTTTTCGGGGTGCACTCAGCCTCGTGATGCCAACTGAGGAGCTACTCGACCGAATAGTAGCGCCTCCGGTCAAAGAAAACCATCATAACGACCGGGAGAGCGGTGTGCTGACCACACGCCCCTCCTATCCGCATCCTCATCTGAGGATGACACGGCGGTCGGATGGTCCAGGTGGGCGACTTATGGCCTGCACACGGAGTGCATGAATAACTGCTTATATAATGGCCAGAGTAGCAAAAACGCGTTACTGACTTGCACGATTTGTGAAGTTCTTTCTCTTGAATAAATCATCCAGTTTTTTATGAAACCATAATGATTTGTTTGTCTGTACAGGTATATCACATCTACCAATTTCCGTCGTATTCTGATAATTCCTTCGTGGTGCATAGTCTTATTTATCTTAGACTGTAATTAACACTTTAATTAACAAAAGAAATGCAGTCTCACTTATTGACGTACAGAATATTATCTGATCTTCGTTATAAACGTGTGTTGGTACTTCGAAGCCCTCGCAGGTTTCTGGGCCAGCCGCACACCTGTACGACAGACAGGCGAAGAGGCCACCGTGCGTCGCTGTTTGGCCTTGTTATGTTATCAGCCGGCAGTCGAGAGAGGACGTCAGTGCAGACCACAAGAGGAAAATTCCACGTGACATATACGGGACCGGCTGCTCAGGAAACGGACACCCAAGTTTCCTTCCCAAGGCCACATATGCGCGCTTGCAGTTCCTCGTAGCCAGCGCTCCTACTAATGCCTGTCGTGACCTGGCCCGAAAAAATAAATTACGTCTCGCCATCTGCTTTCCTCCTATATCGTGACATGTTGTTGTTGTCTTCAGTCCTGAGACTGGCTTGATGCAGCTCTCCATGCTACTCTATCCTGTGGAAGCTTCTTCATCTCCCAGTACTTACTGCAACCTACATCCTTCTGAATCTGCTTAGTGTATTCATCTGTAGGTCTCCCTCTACGACTTTTACCCGCCACGCTGCCCTCCAATGCTAAATTTGTGATCCCTTGATGCCTCAAAACATGTCCTATCAACCGGTCCCTTCTTCTTGTCAAGTTGTGCCACAAACTCCTCTTCTCCCCTATTCTATTCAATACCTCCTCATTAGTTATGTGATCTACCCATCTAATCTTCAGCATTCTTCGGTAGCACCAGATTTCGAAAGCTTCTATTCTCTTCTTGTCCAAACTATTTATCGTCCATGTTTCACTTCCATACATGGCTACACTCCATACAAATACTTTCAGAAACGACTTCCTGACACTTAAATCTATACTCGATGTTAACAAATTTCTCTTCTTCAGAAACAATTTCCTTGCCATTGCCAGTCTACATTTTATATCCTCTCTACTTCGACCATCATCAGTTATTTTGCTCCCCAAATAGCAAAACTGCTTTACTACTTTAAGTGTCTCATTTCCTAATCTAATCCCCTCAGCATCACCCGACTTAATTTTACTACATTCCATTATCCTCGTTTTGCTTTTGTTGATGTTCATCTTATATCCTCCTTTCAAGACACTGTCCATTCCGTTCAACTGCTCTTCCAAGTCCTTTGCTGTCTCTGACAGAATTACAATGTCATCGGCGAACCTCAACGTTTTTATTTCTTCTCCATGGATTTTAATACCTACTCGGAATTTTTCTTTTGTTTTCTTTACTGCTTGCTCAATATACAGATGGAATAACATCGGGGACAGGCTACAACACTGTCTCACTCCCTTCCGAACCGCTGCTTCCCTTTCATGCCCCTCGACTCTTATAACTGCCATCTGGTTTCTGTACAAATTGTAAATAGCCTTTCGCTTCCTGTATTTTACCCCTGTCACCTTTAGAATTTGAAAGAGGGTATTCCTGTCAACATTGTCAAAAGCTTTCTCTAAGTAGAAATGTGGGTTTGCCTTTCCTTAATCTATTTTCTAAGATACGTCGTAGGGTCAGTATTGCCTCACGTGTTCCACCATCGTGACATAGCAGTTACGAACACCGTCATAGCTTATGTCAAGTGCGATGGCAAAAGGAGATGCCGGAGCAGTATCACTTTGTCAATAAATCTAGGTGTCATCTGATTCCTGCTGAAACCCTGTAAGCGTCTATATATCGGTGCAATCTCTATGCTAATAAACTGTTATAAGATTTTAGTTATTATCGGCAATCAGACCGTTTATCTGGCAACAGAGCTCTTGTCCGTAGGTTGTATTCGCTTCTAACAGTGACTAGTACCCTAACCAATAATATTACAATTAAAGTCATTATTATGAGTATTACTAACTAGGAAACTCCCTAATATATATATATATATATATATATATATATATATATATATATAGTGTGTGTCCCGTTTATCTTGCCCACCCTGCATAACTGTGTCTGCAGATGCAAATTACAAAATGTTTCAAGCGAATCTTCTTTAGCCGTCAGGGGAACATCAGTCAGCATGATTGCCTTTGTTGTAGTTTTTTTTTTTTTTAGTAAGATATGAACTGCGGTATGACTTTTTTAAAATGGCACCCTGTATTTTATATTCGGTAATTCATTTCCTCTCCTGAAGACCTAATCAAAAATGTATCACAATGTACCATTCACTGGAACACAACGTTATTAATTACATAACACAACATTGACTTTGAGCCCGGGATCACAAACTCGTCCACTTGCTGGAGTTGTCAGAAAACAAATGAAAACAAAACAAAAAAAAAAAGAAAAACATAACACAAAATTGACTTTGACTTTCCCGTACCATTGTGCAGAAGCATAACATTCAAAGGAGCTCAAAGTGGTGACCCTGGACACCGATACACTAGTGCACTCGTTGAATGAAAGATTTATTTACTGCTTCCATTGTTGCCTGCTGAAGAGGAATACAATACGTTCCTACATGTCCTCTGGAGTTGTTGGAATATCGCGATAGGCATCGTCTTTAATGCATCCCCAAAGAAAATGTCCAGAGGATTTAAATCAGGAGATCTTGCAGGCCAAGTAACTGTTCCACCTCGTCAAATCCATCTGGCAGGATACCTTCGGTTCAGAACACGACGTGCACGCAAGGCATTATGTGCTGGACATCCATCGTGTTGATACCAAATAAGCATTCTGGTTCTTAGCGGCACTTCATCCACAAGAGGAGAAAGAATTCGTCTGAGGAAGTTGGCTTACGCTGTGCCGTTTAGACTACCATTGATGAAAGCATCCCACACCAGACGTGAACTCTCCATTGTCTGGGTTGTCACTGGACCAATAATTCATGTTCCTTGTATTTATCTGTGCTTTGTTTGAGAAGGAACATTCATCGGTAAATAGAACACTGGAGAAGAAGTTCGGGTTGGCGAGGATTTGCTGCTGTGCCCACTCACAGAACTGTACACGATTCTGGAAATCATTCCCATGCAATTCTTGACGTAGGTGTTCATGGTAAGTATGGAACCAGTGACGTATAAGAAAATAGCGTATGGCATCGTTGGCCGGGAGGCCCCATTCGGGGAAATTCGGTCTCCAAGTGCCACATTGGGCGACTTGCTCGTCGGTGATGAGGATGAAATGATGATGAGGACATCACCCAGTCCCCGAGTGGAGAAAATCTCCAACTTGGCCTGGAATCGAACCCGGGCCCGATTGCACGGGAGGCGAGCGCGTTACCACTCAGCTAAGCCCGCGGACGACGTATAAGAATACGATGTACACTCGTTTTAGGAATGCCAATCTCGTGTTCCAGCTGTCGTGTGCTCACATGTGGATTCATAGCAACGGTAGCGAGAACAGTAACTTCGGCAGCTTCGCCTGTGCGAGTGCTACGACGATTGTGTTGTCGTGGGTTGAAACTTCCCGTTTCCTGAAGCGTCGCAACAAGACGAGAAAACAACCGTCGGGAAGGTGGGTTCTTGTCAGGACATCGGTCTCTGTACAGTTCCGCTGCCTACATAGCATTTCGCCTAACTTCCACAACAACAACAACAACAACAACAATAAAAGGAACGTTATGTCGATGCAGTTTGTAGGTAGGACAGCCTTTACTGTATGCCTACTCTACGCAACAATATTTAAAAGAAATTAACTACTGTACTAAATGTACCCGTACATAAGAAAACAGTACTGCAATTACTGTTCTGCTAACTTACATTCCCCTTAGATGAATACCATTTCTACCTTCTCTTCGATGGTGTACATTCTCCTCACACAACTCTTCAGCAGACGATGGTTGACGGAATGACGGGTGTGCATTCTACTTATATTTACATTTGTTCTCTGTCAACGTCAGTACGTGGATGTGTACCATTATCCCGGGTACGTGCACTAAGCGCTGGGAGTGTCAACGTCAATGTTGTGTTATGTAATTAATAACGTCGTGTTTCAGTGAATAGTACACTGTGATACATTTTTGAATAGGTCTTCAGGAGAGGAAATGAATTACCGAATATAAAATACAGGGTGCCATTTAAAAAAGTCATACCGCTGTTCATATCTTAGTAAAAAACAAAGCTACAACAAAGACAATCATGCTGATTAATGTCCCCCTGACGGCTAAAGAAGATTTGCTTGAAACATTTTGTAACTTGCATCTGGACAAACAGTTATTTAGGGTGGTCAAGGTAAATGGGACACCCTGTATACATATCAGGACAGAAAGAAGGCCAGTATCGGTTGTAATGTCATCTATCCTTTTTTGTTGCATTCCCGATCTATATTTCAACTGACAGTTCAGCTGTCATGAGTGCATTATAAGTAGTGATGTAGACTGTTCGTTATTATAACGAGATATATTCCACTCTAACTCAGGCTTGTACAAAGACTAGTCCAACTTAATGTTTGTACATATCTGAGTTAGTCTGGAATATGGTCTTTATATTTAAGTTCAGTCTAGGTGACTAATTACAACGCACTGATGATTGCTGCACACTCAGTTGCAATATTTATCTGCAATGCAATAAAAAAGACAGACATTACGAACGATACTGGTCTTCGTACTCTATTGGATTACATCACGGTCGTGGGGCACAATCGTTCTCTTGGAATAGAGCATGGTAATATATATATTGTAAAAATGGATGTTTGTAAGCGTCTGTTACACATCACCTCCTAATCCACTGGTCCAATTTCAACCAAACTTGCTTCATGTATTCCTTACTGCCACCCAAAACTCGCTCTCAGGTTAGGAAGCACCTATCTAGCATAGTCCAAGAGAAGTCACGTCATAGTGAGATGAGTGAGAAACTGCCGCACTTTGCATGACTTTTAAATTTATTGCTTCTTTACTACTTACTCTATTTCCAACGTATTTAGCAGACGGTATTCACATTTATTACTGGATGTACATAAAAAACTGTATCTTTGTGCGACGTATAGTTCAAGACATATGACGTCATAAACATTCGGCTGCGTGAAAACGGAACCATAGAGAGCAATTCGATAGAGATACAGGTAGAAATGTGTGCGAAATATGGGAAATATGTGTAAAACATATGTGGCAGGTGCGTATGCGGGCATAGTTCCTAAACCACTGAATAGATTTAAGTCAAACTTAGTACACCTATTACTTACTATCTGGAATGAACCAGCAGTCTACTGGGGAGGGGGACACAACGTGGAGAGAAAAGGGAGATGGGGGAGATGGACAGAGAGAAGAGGAGAGGAGAAATGGTCTGACAGGGAAAGGGGGAAAAGGACATGAACTAATAGAAGACTGGAATAAATACGTACCTGTGAAACGCCTGACACTCATCTAGTATTGAATAATCATTCAAGCTACACGACACTTTTGGAATTTATTACTGAATACAGTTTACTACGATTTCTAGCTCTTACACGCACACTGCTGGAATCGTAATGCTACCTTTCGTACACCACCATTACCAGCGCTAATTTTCTGGAACAATTAATGTAATATACATACTGCTTAAATATCTCGTGGTATGATTTAGTCTCTTCCCTGTTAATTAACTGTCTTACACCCAGTTTCATGTCTTTAAAGGAACCACGTGCCTTGGGTCCATAGTCCGTCCCGCCATTCGACAGAATCCTCGTTATTTAGAAGAATCCCTATGGTGCGACTGGTCGTACTGAAGTTCTAAGAGAACCAAAGACGGAATAGTGGATACACCGCCTTGGATAAAGTGAGTGACACGCTTTCATTAGGTTATAGATGAAGACCAACGACTTCATTGGGCGAAGAAGATAACAATACCAATGGCAGAAGCAGAAGAGTCTTTCTTCCTGATGGTGGAAGCAGCGCCATCAATATCAGCACAAAGCAGAACACAAAAGGTGTCAGCCTGGATTGTAGCTGAATATTTATCCGCATTGTGAGGGAGACTTGACGGGCAGTGAACTGCAATGTGGAAGCGAACTGAGTATCACCACAATATTTCCTAAGTGTAGCAACAATGAGGAGTACAAGGAATAATTTTGACTGCACTGATCATGTAACTCTGACAGGGATGTCAGTGACATGTCCACGTTGAGACCCAGTAAAAGTCTTGCAGTATGAATAAAGAGATGAAAGTAGGAATGTGAACTATAATAAGGTCATTTCTAAAAGCAGGGAAATTAAGTGAATTTAAAAACAGTAACGACGTTTGTTTTGGCGTTTTAGGATTGTGTTAAACCAGATGGATACAGCAAGGAAATTTCAATAGTATTTAATTAAATCTATGGGAGAAGAGGAGAACAAGGCAGAAATGGTGCAGCAATCAATGAGGGAAAACGGGCGAATGATGTTAAGAACAGTTATAGTACAAATAACACATTAATAATAAGAAATGCAGCTAAACTTGTAAACTTGTTAACGTAATAATTATAAAAAATTATTTCACATCTTCTGCGCTTGATGAAGATGAGACTGAAGAAATCTATGAAAACAAAAAGAGAGTTAATAAAAATAAAATGTGGTAGAGGTAATGTACTCTTACTGGGAGATTTAAGTGGCGCAATAAGGATTAATCTTGGAAACAGGACAGCAGGGAGACTTGGGTAAGGAATGCTGGTATACTTAAGTTTGGTGTGAAATATGACATGGTGATAACAAATCCAAACTTTGATACGGAAAGTTCTATGTGATAACAACAGTTCCCTAATGGATTTCATATTAGTGACGAGAAGTCATAGAAATCCAGTAAAGTCTACCCATGGCTGTTCAGGACTAGTTGCAGACAGTAATCATGCGCAAAGAGCAATCTAAGATTTAAAAGAAACCAGCCAATATGAAAAAAGCAGAAACCCAGAAACAACATCAGAATTTGAGAAAAAAAAACATTGTTAACTATAGCAGTAATACCTTAAATTCATGGAGCAACGTGTAACAAACTGTGACAAAAACAGCAGAAGAAGTACTGGAAAAGTTGGATATAGAAAAACATGGACGACATGCAAATTTATGAACGTGACCGAGGAAAGGTTTTCGTAAAGAAAAATAACCACAACAAAACATCAACAGAGATACAGAGTCATAAAAAAAGACATCACACAAAAATTCTGAGAGGTTTAGGGACAGTGGATGATGAATGATACATGTTATGCGTAGCGAAACGAACATAAAAATGGACTGAATGTTAAAGTAAACAGCATGATTAAAAATTATCTCCAGGGCAAGACAAGGACAAAATACAAATTGGAAAACATGTTACTGAATTCAGATGAAGGCCAACAAATGGTAAGAATATTTTGAAAAAATTTACGAAGGAAAAGAGATCACAAAGAAAACAGAACACATTGAAGAAATAGAAGAATCAGATCATGTAATTATGAAAACAGAATTTGAAGCAGCACTGAAACAAGTGAGAGCAAAGAAAGAACCAAGTCCATATGGTTTTCCAGCTGATCTCTGACAGGATATGAAAGAGAAAGTTTTCAAAATTATAATCTGTTGTTACGATTATGGTTCTTTTCCAGGTGTTATTGTAGGCAGTAAGATAATAATCATTCATAAGAAAAGCGACACAACAGATTGTCTTAGTTACAGAAAGATAAGCCTAATTTCGCACGCAGTAAAAACCGACCTCCATTATAAAAAGTAGACAAAGTTTGTACTATATCTAGAACTTGGTTTTAGACAAAAAACATGGTCCAGAGAAATAATCATAGCACTCACTAGCATGCTAGAGCGAATTTTAGAAGGAATTAGAGACACTTACGTAGCCTCCATTGGTCTAGGAAAGTCATTTGACAATATCAGCGTGAAGTAACCCGCCAAAGAATACAAAGTTAGACGCTTGTCTCACTGGACTCTGTGCATCCTATTCTGTCCACCGCCTGACTGCGGTTTATTTATTAACTCTCCCAGAAAGTGTGAGCAATTAAAGTAAGGCTTATTAAATGATATTATGTATGATTTTTTTGTGTTCCATAGGAAATCATGTCCTATATTTATTACGTTTTTCCCTTCACCCTACCCTATGTGTGCGTGAATGTGACTGAATGAGTGATTTTACGAGTGGTTTCGAGTTTCTTTTGTGGGGGACGCTGAGTTTGTTGTCGTGTGCTAGGAGCATGTGATGTTTGTCTCGCGTTTGGGCGATAGCACAGGATAACCAACTTAGGATCCCATTACCTGGACAGAGAGGTTTACCCCTTTTATTCTAAGGTTGGTTTGTCTGTCAGGTTGGTGGCGGAAGCCTACCCCTCTGGTAGCTTCCGTTGCACCGATAGTTAAGCGAAGTTCGTTGGAGAAAGGACACTCTGCAGCTAGCGGTTGGTGAGTACAGTTCGTAGCGCCTAGAGAAGATTTCTGCTGATAGGAAGTAGGTCGAATTAGAACTTCCCTATGTTAAATTCATGGCATATTTAAGAAGTTCAGCTTAACTGAAGCGTGTGTAATTATGTATTTTCGGAATGTGGCATTATTATTTTGTTAAAAATCGGTGAATTATGGTGGTTGAAATTAAAAGTGTGGAAGTTGCTTTGTTCCTTTCGTACAGTCGTGGGTATGTAGATGGAATGATTGAATTATTGTGTTCCGCTTCCCTTCTGTGTGTTTTTCCTTTTTAATTTCGCGATTCTACAATTTTTACGAATTATTTAGTTGAACTTTTTTATTGAGGCACCAGTCATGTGGATTCATAGAATGTGCATAAAATTCAGTAATGAAATAAATGTGCTACGTAAAAGATAAACTTTGCGCCCTTTATCTTTCTCATTGATACCAGTTTTCAAATTAATTCTCTATTCCCTGCTTTTTTTTATATGCGACATACAATGCTGTTTATCTGGTTAGTTTCTTTAAAAAATTGCATTCTTATAATTAAATTCTAAATATAATTAAACTGATAATTTCCAGTTCGGTATTTTTTTAATTGTTAGGAGGGGCATGGGCTGGTGCGAGCCTGTAATTTTTTAATTTATGATTGTCCTTGTGATGTAGCTTAACTAGAAATTGCGCACAAGGGTTACAGCTCCATTACTCTTCGTATATAACGTATGTTGAGCCTTGGGTAGGATCCGTGTGCAGGTCTACATACATACTTTACAAGACAGGAGAACAGTATTAAACGTACACAAAAACCAATGAGTGAGAATAGAGGTTCATGGAGAACAAAGTAGAGCCAAAATTAGAAAAGGGATTCTCATTATTCCCTTATTTGTTTATTTGTTTAATTTCGTTGAGGATTTTCAAAGAGAAATCGTCCCATCCGCCAACAACAGAGCGCTATTTCTGATTCCAATAAGCGAGAGTGTATACCAATATCCACGCGTACATCTACGAGTACAACCATACACTGCAAACCACTATGAAGTGATTTCAAGAAGCAAGAGTAAGTGGTCCTTTTTCTCTAAAACCGTCTAGTAACATGTATGAGCGGATTATATGCAAATTCCCTTGATCAAGTAGTCGTTCATTTATACTGCTCTGTAATTGCAGATCTCGATTAGCATCGCCAGTGGCTGTTTTCATTTCACTCTCTTTTACTGCTTTTCTTATGTAGTTTCTGGAGGTTTTGAAGACTTGAAAGCCTACAAGCTGGATGCGTGAGATAAGAGTCCTCTCAAGAGCAATTTGCTGCTATAAAATTTTTGAGCTGCAGGCAGACGCGTTGTCGCTGGTAGCCAGACTAGCATTCCCGTCCAGCTGCTTCCCCACAGCTTACTCTCCAGGAGGGGTACGGGTCTCTCAAAAAAACAGGGAATTCTTGGCGGAAATCTTTTAGCTAGATAAGAGATCTCTAAGCAGTCGTGGCTTCCCTCAGAGCTTGTGAATGTTTGTTACGTCTCCTCAGAATAACGTTCATTTTACAGTTTTAGAATCCAGCATTCTGATTGGGTCATACTGTCACTTTCGGGAGAGCCCACACTAATTCTGTGTGCAGAGCATCGGATAGGCCCTTTTCAGAATTATACCCTCGAATGGGAGAGGTTGTCTAGCTTCCTCCACATATAAGAGTCCAGTTGTTCAACACTGAGAAAATATACGATTGTTTAATATCCTCACTTGAATTTTTTTGGTTGGCACTCAGAAGATTTGCCAAGATTAGCTAACGAGTTCCTACTCTGACGAAAAACGGTTAAGTTTCAGAGCAGCCAGAAGGAGAACACTTAGCTGTAGGATTTGGAAGAGTAAACACTCCGCTATAAGTCTTTGTAAAGTAACGGATTCACTGTAGGCTTTTGTAGAGTAAGCACTTCTCTTGAGGCTTTTGTAAACATTCTAGGTTAGGACAGGATATATCTGACAAGGCGAGTCTTCCCACCATTCGAAGGACGTCTGCACTTAAGTGCTAAGTGCAAAGAGAGGCAGGAAACCATGTTCTCTAGCCGCTGCTGGAGCCAACTATTTGATTCACACCGCATGTCTTCGGCAAGCAGTCGAACTCATTGTAAAAATTTCTTTAAAAGAATGGGAATTTTAACTATACCACAAGAGTAAATTAACCAGTCAGTTGTAAACATCAAAAACAACATGTAGCTGCGCAGGCTTCCGTGGCCGGAGTCAGTTTGACAGTAAAGTTTTGTGAGTGGCGTACCGCGTCATAACATTAAAAAAAGCTATACTGAGAAAACCATCGTTTGAGTCACTGTAAAATTCTTTTTTTAACAGCGTGATGCGGTACCATACTCAGAAACCTTTTATATCAAAAATAATTATATATTATAATACAGATAATTACTGCACAAACAGCTCTGTCCATGACCATGGAACAATAGCAATGCTGAACTTACATTTTCCAGAAGACCATAAACATAAAACTAAAAACAGAATTTTCGGTCAAACACTGAAATTGTACAATAAATTCCCTCAGGAGATTACTAAGACAAACTTATTTAAAAAGGCAGTTAAAAGCAGTTGTTAAGCGCTACATTCTCAATGTCGAAGGGTTACTCAGGTAACACACAGTGGGGTTTGGTAAAAATGTAACAATTATAAACACTAATGAAAACGATAACAAAATATAACGTTCTAGGTGACGCCGTGGACTAGGGAGCCGGCAAGCTTGCTCAGCGTGTTCCGTCAGAAGGCTGGCTGCTCTGTAATTAAAGTGGAGAAAATGGGTAGCGTCTTTGGTTAGTAATCAGAACTTTCTCAGTCTCGGGTTCAAGACCTGCCGTCACTTACATTTTGAATAAAAATTCTCAGCTGAAGACTTCCATTCCGCCAACGCTCTTGTCAAAGAGGGAGGATGACTGGTCAGAGACTCAGGGCACTCTTTTGCCCTTGAGTTGGGCAACTGCACAAGAAGGTGGAAGAACCAGCAATGATCAACGGCCTGAGGATGCAGAAGGCAACGGAAACCACTGAATTAAAGAGACATAACGTGTATTCACAGGACGTGTGGCCTGTAACTGAAGAAGTGCCATTATGATCTCTCCATTGGTAACAGATACCCATTCGGATCTCCGGGAGGGGACTCCCAAGAGGGAAGTGACAATGAGAAGAAGAAAGAATAACCAACGTAAGGTAACGTTCTACAAGTCGGGGCCTGGAATGTCAGAAGTTTGAACATGATTGGGTTGCTAGAAAATCTCATAAAGGGACTGCTAAGGCTCAATCTAGTTATAGCGGAGGTCAGTGAAGTCAAATGGAAAGAAGACAAGGATTGCTGGTGAGATGAGTGTAGGTTAATATCGACGGCAGCAAAAAATAGTAGACGGCAGTAGGATTCTTTATGAATAGCCAGCTAGGTAGAAGAGTGTGTTTTTGAGATCAGTTCAGTGATAGGGTTGTTCTCATCAGAATCGACAGCAAACCAACGACAGCGATAGTTTAAGTATTCATGCCGATGTCACAAGCTGAAGATGAAGAGAAAGAGAAAGTATGTAAGGATTTTCAACGGGTAATTCAGTACGTAAAGGGAGACGAAAATCTAACAGTCATCGGGGAATTGAATGCACTTGTAGTGGAAGGAGCAGAACGAAAGGTTACGGGAAAATTTGGGCTTTGTACTGGGTGTGCGAGAGGAGAAAGACTAATTGAGTTATGCAATAAATTTCAGCTAGAAATAGCGAATACTCTGTTCAACAATCACACGAGTATGAGGTATACTTAGAAAAGACTGGGAGATACGGGAATATTTCATCTAAATTACATCCTTGTCAGGCAGAGATTCCGAAACCAGATACTGGATTGTAAGGCGTACCCAGGAGTAAATGTGGGCTCAGATCAAAATTTAGTTGTGATAAAGAGTAGACTGAAGACAGGAAAAAACAATAGGCAAAGAAGTGAGATGCAGAGGTAGTGATGAATGACGAGACACGCATGAAGTTCTCTGCTATAAGAAATACCTCAGTAGGCAGCACAGTTGAAGAGGAATGAACATCTACAAAAAGGGAAATCACAGAAGTTGGAAAGAAAAAGTAGGTACAAAGAAGGCCACTGGAAAAAAACCATGGGTAACAGAAGTACTTCAGCTGATCGACGAAAGGAGAAAGAACAAAAATTCAGGAATATAGAAATACAAGTCGCTGAGGAATGAAATCTGTGGGAAGCGCAGGGAAGCTAAGATGAAATGGCTGCATGGAATATGTGAAGAAATCAAAAAAGAAATGATTGTCGGAAGGACAGACTCAGCAAACAGGAAAGTGGAAACAATCTTCGGTGAGGTTAAAAGGAAGGGTGGTGTCGTTACGAGTGCAACGGCAATTCCACTGTTAAATGCTGAGAAGAGAGCGGATAGGTGGTAAGAGTACACTGCAGGTCTCTATGACGGGAAAGATTTGTTCGGTGTGATAGAAGAAGAAACAAGAGTCGATTTAGACGAGATAGGGTATCAAGTATTAGAACCAGAATTTAAGAGACCTTTGGAGGACTTAATATCAAATAAGGCAGAAGGGATAGATAACATTTCATTAGGATTTCTAAAATCATTGGGAGAAGTGGCAACAAAACGACTATTCACGTAGATGTGTAGAATGTATGAGTCTCGCGATATATCATCTGACTTTCGGAAAAATATCATGCACATAATTTCGAAGAATGCAAGAGCTGACAAATGCGAGAATTATCGCACGATCAGCTTAATAGTTCACGCATCTAAGATGCTGACAAGAATAATATACAGAAGAATGCAAAAGAAAACTGAGTACGTGTTAGATGACGGTCAGTTTGGCATTAAAAAAGGTAAAAGGCACCATAGAGGCAGTTCTGACGTTGCAGTTGATAATGGAAGCAAGACTATAGAGTACCCAAGAAACGTTCATGGGATTTGTCGACCTGGAAAAAGCATTCAACAATGTCAAATGGTGGAAGATGTTCGAAATTATGAGATAAATAGGGAGAGATGGGTAGTATACAACATGCTCAAGAGCCGAGAGGGAATAAGACGAAGAAAAAAGTGATCAGATTAAAAAGGGTGCAAGACAGGGATGTACTCTTTCACCCCTACTGTTCAATCTATGCGTCGGAGAAGCAGTGATGGAAATAAAAGAAAGGTTTAAGAGTGGAATTAAAATTCAAGGTGAAAGGATATCAGTGATAAGATTCGCTGATGATACTGCTATCATCAGTGAAAGTCAAGGAAGTGAATTAGAGGAGGTGTTAAATGGAACGAACAGTCTAATAAGTGCACAATACGCATTGAGAGTAAATCGAAGAAAGATGAAACTAATAAGGAGTAACATGAATGAGAAAAGCGGGAAACTTATCAGTAGTGATGGTCACGAAGTAGACAAAGTTAAGGAATTCTGCTACTTATGCAGCAAAATAACCATTGACGGACGGAGAAAGAAGGTCATCAAAAGCAGACTAGCACTGGAAAAAGGGCATGCTTGGCCAAGAGAAATCTATTAGTATCAAACATAGGCCTTAATTTGTGGAAGAAATTTATGATAAATTATGTTTGGAACATAGCATTGTATGGTAGTGAATTATGGACACTGGGGAAACTGGAACAGAAGACCACAGAATCATTTGAGATGTGTTGCTACAGATGAGTGTTGATAATTAGGTGGACTGAAAAGTTAAGGAATGAGGAGGTTCTGCGCAAAATAGGAGAGGAACGAAATATATATGGAAAACACTGACAGAAAGAAGGGAGAAGATGATAGGTCGTGTCTTACGGCATCAGAGTATGACTTCTATGGTACTAGAGGGAGTTGCAGAGTGTAAAAACGGTAGAGGAAGCTAGAGATTGGGACACATCTAGCAAATAATTGAGGACGTAGGTTGCAAGTGCTACGCTGAGATGTTGGGCACAGGAGAGGAATTCGTAGCGGGCCACGTCATACCAGTCAGGCGACTGATAATTTAAAAAAAAATCGCCTTCATACTATGTTTTTTTCTTTTATTTAAAGACTTACTCCTAACGGTATACTGTGCATAACAGTAGCACATTATGGTCTTTCTGAGCTCGACGTATCACTTGTTATAGAGGAGTGCTGATTCAGTTTTTCAGTCTACCAACTGGAAAGTTGCGATATGCAGAATGAAAACCAACATCGCCGCTATGGTCCTGACATCAGCTGACAGCATGTGCAGGATTTGCAGAGACTGGGAGTGAGAAATGAATGAACGGCGTTGCATTAGCCTTATGTGTTATAAAATAACTTCGTAAATCAGTGTTGTACAATAGGGATAAAACGAATGACGCACCACACTTTCAAACTAACTGGCCCTTTATTCGGGTGTGTGAACGCTCCGGTCTTCATCCAGGAATACTGATTTAGGTTTTTCGTGGTTTCCCTAAATTACTTCAGGCAAATGCCGGGATCGTTTCCACTGTAGGGCCACGCTCGACTAACTGATCCATCATTGTCAAATTAATATGAAGTATGTACAAACTTGTATATATGAATTACGTTCTTTTTGTTGTTCTTATATTGCAACAACAAGACGCGTCCAGTAACCTTGTAAAAGAGGTCTACGGATGAATAGAGCTGCTACCTAGTAAAGTTACCAGAAGACCAAAACAAACTGCAAAACGATTTAGTAAAGATATCTGTATGGAGCGAAAATTGGCAATTCACTCTAAATAACGAAAACAGTGAGGTCATCCACGTGAGTGCTAAAAAGAATCCGTTAAACTTCAGTTATACAATAAATCAGTCATATCTAAAGGCCGTAAATTCATCTACATACCACCTAGGGATTACAGTTACGAACAACTTAAATTGGAAGGAACACATGAAAATGTGGGGAAGGATAACCAAAGACTGCGTTTTATTGGTAGGACACTTAGAAAGTGTAACAGATCTACTAAGAAGACCGCCTACACTATGCTTGTCCGTCCTCTTTTAGAAAACTGTTGCGCGGTTTGGGATCCTTACCAGACAGGATAGACGGCGTACATCGAAAAAGTTCAAAGAAGGGCAGCACGTTTTGTATTCTCTCGAAATAATAAAGAATTGTGAAGGTAGTTCGATAAACCCTCTGCCAGGCACTTAAATGTGATTTGCAGAGTATCCACGTAAATGTAGATGAACACTACTACGACTTTCATATCCGTCTTCACCACTGTCCACGTTCCGTACCCGTATATAGCTGTGCTCCGATCACAGCTCTTCATGAATATTGTCTCAAGCTTGATCGAAGCCGTTAACCTCGAGGAAACTTTGCTGTTGTGTCTTTGTTTCATCTTCCACCTTTGTCTAGCCTACCTCCGTGAGAGCTCAATCGTTCACCTTGAAAACCTGTGATGAATCATGGTACACAATGAGGCGATCCAACGGCAGGGTGTGGGTATGGCGAATGCTCGATGGACGTCATGTGCCAGCATGTGTAGTGCCAAAATTAAAATTCAGAGGCGGTGATGTTATGGTGTGGTCTTGTTTTTTATGGATGAGGCTTGCACCCCTTGTTGTTTTGCGTGGCACTATCACAGTACAGGCCTACATTGACGGTTTAAGCACCTTTTTGCTTCCCACTGCTGAAGAGCAATTCGGGGATGGCGATTGCATCTTTTAACACGATCGAGCACCTGATCATAATGCACGGCTTGGTGTAGTGGCTACACAACAGTAACATTCCTGTAATGGACTGGCCTATACAGAGTCCTGACCTGAATGCTATACAACACCTTTGGGATTTTTTGGAACGCCGCTTTCTTGCCAGGCCTCACCGACCGACATCGATATCTCTCCTCGGTGCAGCACTTCGTGAAGAATGGGCTGCCATTCCACAGGAAACCTTCCAACACGTGATTGAACATATGCCTGCGAGAGTGGAAGCTGTCATCAAGGTTAAGGGTGGGCCAACACCATACTGCATTCCAGTATTACCGATGGAGGGTCCCACGAACTTGTAAGTAAATTTCAGGCAGGTTCCTGATACTTTTGATCACATAGTGTATCTGAACAGCTGAAGTTTTCTTTTAATAAAACTGCATTTCTGCTTAATACAGGCTTCCACGCCCCATAGTCGAGTATAATTAAAATTGATGGAGTGTATTTCTGGAACGTGGTTCTTCCGTGAATGCATGTAAAGGTATGGAACACGTAAGTGAGGACCATGGAGGAGCAGGTAATACGTTTGTGTAGGAGGAGGAGGAGATCAGTGTTTAACGTCCCGTTGACAATGAGGTCATTAGGGACGTAGAAGGAAAGCCGCTGTGCCCTCCCGATGTAACCATTCCGGCAATTGTCTTAAGCGATTTAGGAAAATCACGGGAAACCTAAATTTGGTTGGCCTTACAAAGGTCTGAATCGCCGTCCTCCCGAATTCGAGTCCAGTCTGCTAACCACTGCACCACCCCGTTCGGAGATAAGTTATATCTGGATTTAGGCCTACGTACTTAAGATATATAAATACAATGCTGCAGACCTTGTAGCTTTACATTACCATCGGATACAATAGTAAGAAAAGCACAGAATATTGTGATTAATCCCTGAAAAACTGCTTTACGAGTGTATAAGCGTTGAGACAAGTCAATTGAAACCTTGGATGGCTGAATGAAAAATGGATACTGGTACCCACGTGTTATAAATAAGTTGAGAGCGCAAACAAAAACCTTACATTCCCCACGTTCAATACCACTGCAAAATGTGTCACAGACAGTTATGCAGTCTCCCTGATTTAGGAAGTCACATAATTTGCAATCACATAAATGTAGCAACGATCTCACAATAATCCAGAACGAAGTCGAATGAATGGCGCCACTTAACCATCACAAGACAAAGCGTCTACGAGGCGAATTACCACGTAGAATCATTACGGCAACAGGAAAAAGAATAGAATGCCCTTTGCGTGTGGGCTACGAGGCCTTCCAAAACAAATTTTACTGCCTAGGTTTCCTATTGGCTAGCCCCAGTCAAAGCTCACACAACCCGTCAGGCCGGCCGCGGTGGTCTAGCGGTTCTAGGCGCTCAGTCAGGAACCGCGCGACTGTTACGGTCGCAGGTTCGAATCCTGCCTCGGGCATGGATGTGTGTGATGTCCTTAGGTTAGTTAGGTTTAAGTAGTTCTAAGTTCTAGGGGACTTATGACCACAGATGTTGAGTCCCATAGTGCTTAGAGCCATTTGAACCATTTTGAACAACCCGTCAAGACAAACCTTACTGTTTCCACCGAGAGATATACCATCCTAGCAAACTACAGATTTTGGACGCAGACAAGCGAATATCACTGCACACGTGAATACCGGAAAGGACAGGTATTTCGCGCCAAAGCAGACGCCTTTCAGTCTCTTTAAGAGTTTGTTGTATAAGCTTAACATGTAGCCATCCAGGCTGTCCACTTGCTGCGCATATAACTAGCGGAATTTTCTATATGTTTGTGTTTATATTGCAGCCATCAGCTGAAAAAGTCTCATTTCACTAAGCACACTTGTCACTTTAGGCTGTTACTGCTAAGTCAATAGCGAAGCGTATCATGCTGATTTTCCGTCAGATCACATTGAAATAGTCCTGTAGTTCCCATCGTGCCTTTTCAGTAGGGGTTATGTGGTTGACTTGGAGTGTCGTCTTTTATCTTCAGTTGCGTTGTTTACACTAAACAAAGCATACGTTATACCATATGTTGTGCGGTACCAGAACAAGTATTCTGACACGCACAGCACTCAAAAACGGAGGATCGGAAGCAAGAAATGACCCTTTGAGAAGTTGTTAGTTGAATTTTATCAGTATTCAGGGAGAATGGTAACATGTAGTTTTGTAGAAATTATAGAGGAATATAGCTAATGACGCATACTGCGAAAATCTGGAAGGAGATAATACAGAAACGGCTCCAACAAGAAACAGCAGTAGGGGTTGAACAGTTCAAATTTATGCAGGGAAAGGAGCAATAGATGCAATGCACGCACTTCGGCAACTTATAAATACAAGAGGAAGAATAAGGAGGAGAAGAAGAAGAAGGCGAAATAACATATCGTTTTTATGAACCTAGAAAAGGATTCCAACCTAGAAATCTGGAGGTGTATGAGCGGAGATGTAAGTACCAGAGAAATATGTACGCCTTATACTGGACGTGTATTATGGTACCACAATTCGGGTTAAGAAGCAGTGCACGGGTATCATGATATAACTTTATGTAGCACCAACAAGGATGAGCTGTAAATGAGATTGGAAAGTTGGAGAAATGCTTCGGAAGGCAGAGAGATGAAGATTAATAGGAAGAAAACGGAGTATATGTGCCTATGACGACAAGGGGAAGAAACAGTACAGCTGAATGCATAAAACTTGAAGAAAGTCTATAGCTTTAGCTACTTAGGAACATCAGCGTCTAGTAATGGCAACTCAGGTATGGTCATAGACCGTAGAGAGCAGCATTAGATAGATTGGAGAAGTTTGTCAGATAGAAAAATAAATGTGAAGACTAAATAAATTATGTATAAGTCAGTAGTGATATATATAATGCCACGTGGGACACGGAAATGAGCACCAACTATGCTGTAAGATAATGGATAGCTTGAAATGAGTATGTTAAGAAGAATTTGGGGCGTCGCTAGAGCCGATAGGATAAGATACGAGAGAGTAAGAGGCGGAGTTAAATTGAGGCAGATGTCAAGGAATATTAAAGAGAAGACAACAGTCGTATGGACACTTCATGAGAAAGGACGATACCTATGTAGGTAAGAGAATGGTAGAAATATTATTGGAGAGTAAAAATTGAGAAATACCGAGAAATATGGATGGACTATGGACGTGAGAAGTTGAGGGAGAAACGTTTAAGGAAAAGGAAAGTATGGGACTGAAGAAAATGGAGAAGACCTTCAGAGACCATCCACTCCATATGAATGGGAAAAGATGGAAAAGAAGAAGACAAAGTTAGTTGAATTTTCTCAGACTGAACACCAGGGGACAGAGAAATGAGGAAGAGTGAATTCTCAGATCTGTGAAATGAGTTTCTGACTACAGGTAAAATAAAAATACCCATAACTGCCTAGCAAGCCTGCCGCTCAAGTGTTGTACCACAAGTTTCTTAGCGTCTCCCTCCTTGTGGCTCAAGAAGCGGGCAGAAGTCAGTGACACAAGAAGTACACAAAACAGTGAGTGACCGCTCCATCTCAATGCGCTCGCACACACTCATTTGATAGAAGGTGTGCTCTGCCATTCAGATGGCTACGCTGCGAGACGGCGCCATCAAATACGGCGCAATGCACGATGAATAAAGCATCACGCACGCATACAAATAGAGCAGATCTGCTAGCGTTGGGTTCCTGACCTTTCGGCAAGGTGTGGGGATGAGGTTTGCCGAATCGACCTCGTAGTGGCTTGGAACCGACGCGTGTGACCCCGGGCGATGCGTCAAACTGTCAACAGACTGACCAGCCTTGATCTCCGCCAACGATTTCCATGGCCTGCTCCGCGACAACTGTAGCCCTGCGACTGTATCCATTATGCAATCTGCTATTGTAAGTCAGAAACTAACTTTTTATCGATGGATTTTTCATGAAAATGGAATTACTTCCGTCGGTCAAATATTCCTTAGGGTTGCACGTGTGACTGGTAGAAGCAAACAAAAGTGTACCACACTATGACGGTAGCTGGGACTGGATTATGAACCTGGAAAATACTGTGTTCTTGATCTTACGTGAATTTAATGCACTGCCTGTAAGATGTAAGGGCACAGATACCGATAACGCTACGATATATCGAATTTTACCGTTAACCTTACTCACCTCTACTGGAGCGAAGACGACAGTTGGCGTAGGGTTGCACTGTCCGTTGGAAAGTGGCGAGAGTTTTTGGCGCCTGCAGAAAAGGAACGTAGCTAGTTGGTCTGATTCATCGGTTCATGAAGTGAAGGGGTCGGGAAGGGGCGGATCCCTTCGGCGCGAATGTGGGCGAGAAGTATTTATTTTAAAGCTAGTACGATGCAATACGAAACTGTACATTCGTCATTAACTCGAAGGAACGGAATTTCAAGGAGCAGTGGGAAACTCGTGTGATAAATGCGAATAGGGTGTCTGTTCATGTAGACTGACTGCACTATAGATCGAGTTAGGGGCTTTTTCATGAAGTGAAAATACAATGAACTTATCGTAATTCAAAGACTGTTAACAGATCGAGAAGAAACGTGTCATAGTGGCACACGGTTATCAATGTTATTACAATTACACGTGTTTCTCGGGAAAAGTTGTCCGGAAATGCTGTCTACAAGTAGTCTGATGCCGAATCAGTTCGACGATACGTGCCAGGTCAAGCAAACGAACAGTCCATAGAAGTTTCAGAAAATTCGAAGAACATACAGAGTTAAATTCTAACCAAACTTTCTATAAACGGACTGAGATTATTCCTTGAAAACATGAATTTAGTGACTGTGAATTGAAGTGATCAGTAGACCAAAGTGCTAACTCACAGGAACGTGTTTTGAGTTACTGCTTATAACATGCTTGGTTAAACTGAAAGACAGGAACATGAAGACAATAAGTCGAAACCAGTTGTACGGAAGACAGCACTTTATAGATGAAGATGTGGAACTTCCTGTTACCAGCTCGTGGTTAATTCCAATACACAACAGGTAACGTGGTCAGTCCAATACTTACTAAATTGAAGGTTAGCACTTTCTCCCGCCGAACACATCAATTATACTCGGAAACTGAGCCGACTTGCATGAATACATTTTCGTACAAGACGTGAAACATACGCAGCTCATTAAGTTACATGAAGCCGAGATTGTGACCCCGGAAACGATACTGCAGGAGTTACGTTAAATTACCCGTGGGAAGTACAAGAGATTTACGAAACACTTTGAATACTTGTATTAAAGCGAAGTAATAGCAAAAACAATGCTGGCTCCGATTATAGACATCAACTTGGATTCATGTGGCCAGGCGCACAATGTGTAACTATATTTCACTGGGACACGCAGCATACAACGTTATACAATAATCACCGTAAAATAAAATGTTATAAGGCTTTCTAAAGAAATAGCACGAGAGCAAGGATATTCATATGGCGTTCCCCAAGGTAGTGTTATAGGCCCTTTGCTGTTCCTTATCTATATAAACGATTTGGGAGACAATCTGAGCAGCCGACTTCGGTTGTTTGCAGATGACGCTGTCGTTTATCGACTAATAGAGTCATCAGAAGATCAAAACAAACTGCAAAACGATATAGAAAAATTATCTGAATAGTGCGAAAAATGGCAGTTGACCCTGAATAACGAAAAGTGTGAGGTCATCCACATGAGTGCTAAAAGGAACACGTTAAACTTCGGTTACACGATAAATCAGTCTAATCTAGAAGCAGTAAATTCAACTAAATACCTAGGTATTACAATTACGAACAACTTAAATTGGAAGGAACACATACAAAATGTTGTGGGGAAGGCTAACCAAAGACTGTGTTTTATTGGCAGGACACTTAGAAAATGTAACAGACCTACTCGCGAAATATGGGAGAGAGTGTCACAGAAATGATACAGAATTTGGGCTAGAAACCATTTTTTAAAAAAAGGCGTTTTTCGTTGCGATGGAATCTTCTCACGGAATTCCAATCACCAACTTTCTCCTGCGAATGCGAAAATATTTTGTTTGACACCGACCTACATAGGGAGAACCAATCACCACGATAAAATAAGGGAAATCAGAACCCGTACGGAAAGATATAGGTGTTCATTCTTTCCGCTCACTATACGAGATTGGAATAATAGAGAATTGTGAAGGTGGTTCGATGAACCCTCTGCCAGGTTCAAATGGCTCTGAGCACTATGGGACTTAACTTCTTTGGTCATTAGTCCCCTAGAACTTAGAACTACTTAAACCTAAATAACCTAAGGACATCACACACATCCATGTCCGAGGCAGGATTCGAACATGCGACCGTAGCGGTCGCGCGGTGCCAGACTGTAGCGCCTAGAACCGCATGGCCACTGCGGCCGGCCCTGTGCCATGCACTTAAATGTGATTTGCAGAGTATCCATGTAGATGTAAATCTAAAAATTCATTGAGTTCCTAGTCTGCCGTTAAACAACCTACGATTCAAGAAAAGGTCTTCCGAATGCCAACTGAGTAAAAGTCCGCGACTTATAGTTCGGCCAAAGCGTAGTCTCATATTTACTCGATCATTATCACAAATAATGAAGAAGGTTAAGGAAGATACTATAATTGGCGATCAGAATGTTTCAGTTCGAAGGCCGTACAGCCCAGAACCGATATGCCAATCAGGCAACACCGCCGTGAGTACTGAGGCAATCATCCCAGGAACGGATCAGGTTCAAGATTCCCGTTTGGCATAACACCGTATTCTGCGGTATGAAGACGTCCTTTAACAGCCTGCTGCACGTCCTCGTCCGGCAGCGATCGTCGACGTTTCAAGGCCGTACATAGGGAGAGGTCAGGTGTATGGGGCGGATGCTCGAGTGTCGCCCACTGAAGATGGCACAACTTCTGCGTTACCACATTTGCAGTATGGGAACGTCGCTATCAAGAAGAAGCAGTAGAAGCTTTTGTCGCAATTTTTCCGGACGTTTCGCCTTAACTGCCCAATATATTTTCTTCATTCTCCGATGTACACTACTGGTCATTAAGATTGCTACACCAAGAAGAAAGCAGATGATAAACGGGTATTCATTGGACAAATATATTATACTAGAACTGACATGTGATTACATTTTCACGCAGTTTGGGTGCATAGATCCTGAGAAATCAGTACCCAGAACAACCACCTCTGTCCGTAATAACGACCTTGATACGCCTGGGCATTATTCATCACTATTCATCAAGAATAGTGACTGGCGTGTTGTGACGAGCCAGTTGCTAGGCCACCATTGACCAGACGTTTTCAATTGGTGAGAGATCTGGAGAATGTGCTGACCAGGGCAGCAGTCGAACATTTTCTGTATCCAGAAAGGCCCGTACAGGACCTGCAACATGCAGTCGTGCATTATCCTGCTGAAATGTAGGGTTTCGCAGGGATCGAATGAAGGGTAGAGCCACGGGTCGTAACACATCTGAAATGTAACGTCCACTGTTCAAAGTGCCGTCAGTGTGAACAAGAGGTGACCGAGAGGTGTAACCAATGGTACCCCATACCGTCACGCCGGGTGATACGCCAGTATGGCGATGACGAATACACGCTTCCAGTGTGCGTTCACCGCGATGTCGCCAAACACGGATGCGACCATCATGATGCTGTAAATAGAACCTCGATTCATCCGAAAAAATGACGTTTTGCCATTCGTGCACCGACGTTCGTCGTTGAGTACAGGATCGCAGGCGCTCCTGTCTGTGATGCAGCGTCAAGGGTAACCGCAGCCATGGTCTACGAGCTGATAGTCCATTTTGCTGCAAACGTCGTCGAACTGTTCGTGCGGATGGTTGTTGTCTTGCAAACGTCCCCGTCTGTTGACTCAGAGATCGAGACGTGGTTGCACGATCCGTTACAGCCATGCGGATAAGATGCCTGTCACCTCGACTGCTAGTGATACGAGGTCGTTGCGATCGAGCACGGCGTTCCGTGTTACTCTCCTGAACCCACTGATTCCATATTATGCTAACAGTCATTGGATCTCGACCAACGCGAGCAGAAATGTCGCAATACGATAAACCGCAATCGTGATAGGCTACAATCCGACCTTTATCAAAGTCGGAAACGTGATGGTATGCATTTGTCCTCCTTACACGAGGCATCACAACATCGTTTCACCAGGTAACGCCGCTCAACTGCTGTTTGTGTATGAGACATCAGTTGGAAACTTTAGGGGGTTGTTGTGGGTGAGGAGACCAGACAGCGAGGTCATCGGTCTCATCGGATTAGGGAAGGACGGGGAAGGAAGTTGGCCGTGCCCTTTCAAAGGATGGCCAGTTGGAAACTTTACTCATGTCAGCGCGTTGTAGGTGTCGCCACCGACGCCAACCTTGTGTGAATGCTTTGAAAAGCTAATCATTTGTATATCACAGCATCTTCTTCCAGTCGTTTAAATTTCGCGTCTGTAGCACGTCATCTTCGTGGTGTAGCAATTTTAATGGCCAGTAGTGTATGTCTACCGGAGTTTGTCCTTCGCCAGCCATTATATGAATAACAGCACGTTGGCCCCTTATGGGGCCATTTGGTAGGAATGCCGCCACAGCTGACGGTACCGCGTTTACCACACGCATGTCAAAAGACACGAATGCCACACTAACCCCTTGCCTACATGTCGACGATGTTAAGCCAGTACCAGAGTAGGGCTGTGTATACGTTGCAGCTACGCCATCAAACGGAAACTTGTTGATTGCCACTTACGTTAGTTGAGCAGGATAAAACCATTTGCTTCTAGTGCTGCGACTAATACAAGTCTAGTTCGTATCACAAGGAAAAGAAAAATTTACACTGAGATGCAAAAGTCGTGGGATACTTCCTGATTATCGTGTCGGGCCTCATTTTGCCCGTCGTAGTGGTGCAACGCGACGTAGCAAGTCGTTGGAAGTCCCTGTAGAAATATTGAGCCATAATGCGATAGTCTTGGCGTTGCAGGGTTTCGTGCGCGAAGTGACCTCTCGATGATGTCCCATAAACGTTCGATGACGCTCAGGTTGGGTGATCTAGGTGATCAAACCTTTCGCTCGACATGTTCAGAATGTCCTTCGAACCAATCGCGAACAACTGGTGCGCGGTGACATGAAGTCGTGTTTGAAAACGTGATGTCTATGATTAGCTGCAAATGGTCTCCAAGTAGCCTAACATACCCATTTACAGTCAATTATCGGTTAAGTTGCAGTAGAGAACCCAGTCCATTTGAGGTAAACACAGCCCTCACCAGTATGGTGCCACCGCCAGCTTGCGCAGCGCATTGTTGACAACCTGGGTGCCTTGTTTCGTGGAGTTTGCGCCAGACTCGGAATCTACCATTAGCTCTTACCAACTGAAATATGGATTCATCCGACCAGGACACGGTCATCTAGGGTCCAACCCAAATAGTCACAAACCCAGGACAGGTGCTGCAGGCAACGACGTCCTGTTAGCAAAGGCACTCGCGTCGGTTGTCTGCTGCCATTGACTATTGACGCCAAATTTCACCGCACTGTCCTAATGGACGCTTTCATCGTATGTCCCAAATTGATTTCTGGGGTTATTTCACATAGTGCTGCTTGTCTGTTAGCAATGACAACCCTAGGCAAATGCTGTTACTGCCTGTCATTAACTGAAGGCCGTCCGGCCGGCCGCGGTGGCCGAACGATTACAGGCACTTCAGTCCGGAACCGCGCAACTGCTACGGTCGCAGGTTCCTATCCTGCCTCGGGTATGAATGTGTGTGATGTCCTTAGGTTAGTTAGGTTTAAGTAGTTCTAAGTTCTAGGGGACTGATGACCACAGCAGTTGAGTCCCATAGTGCTCAGAGCCATTTGAACCATTTTTGAACCAAAACTCGCCCATAGGAGGAACATGACTCGTGAAAGCCAGGTAGTGCCGCAGTGGAAGTGCTGTTTGCGGCGATGCTTATGACTCTAACTGTACGGCTGGCACCAAACGGTACCATGTCAGCTGCTGTACGTTCAGTTGAAAACAACCCGACGTGTGTCTGCTGATACGGAATGTTTTCCTCTGAACTCCAGAGCAGGTGTCATTTGCAGGCTAGATGAGCGGCAACCCACAGTACACGATCGTATGGTTGGTAGGTGTGATAGAGGTCGTGGCAAGGGAAGAGAATTCGGGCATTTCCATTGGCTAATGGCACTGCTAAGGGACTTCTCTGCAAGGTGTTTACTGTCTGCGAGGACTTTCATAAGTTTATTTCCACCAGTTGTTGGAAAGCACCAGCCGTTAAGGAAAATTAGTCACCTTTGAAAGCAGTCCAGTCGTCCCAACCACAAGAAGTTTATAATTAGAGAAAGATGGCCCATCGGTTGTAGGGTGAACAAAAGACACCACCCGCTCAATACCGCATTTGCAGCAGCAGCAGGAGAGGGTGCGCAAAGGATATAATTTTTAGTTTTTGTTTCCACTGCAAGATGTGATCAATTAGACTGGGCTACAGCCACTGGTTAAAGAAATAAATCTTGTTGTGTCTAACTTTGCTTTGCAAATCTTCTTTGAGCACTGGATCAGAAAAAAGGCAGTTCAGCACTTAGTGGCAAGCATGAATGTATGTCCTAAAGCACATTGCATGGTAATTTGGAATAATACAGGCACTGCAATATTGTATTTATCGGCCGACACGGGGCAAGCGACTTTCAAGAAAAATGTCTCAACTGTTCGGCAATACACGTAATGGATGTACAAGTACTGGTTGTAGACGCATGGTTGACGCATCTGGAAGTTTGGCTCTGGCCGTGAGACGTGCACGCGTAGCCAGATGTTCAGACGACCGCTCTCGATAATCCGGAAATCTGGGTTCGAGGCCAGGTCCCGCACAGATTTCCACTGTACTCATTCCATTCTACAGCTGATGGTTGTCCATATTCGCAATTGCGAATACATTTAATGTATTTCATAATGGCTGCAGTCGTCGCAGTGCCTATTTGCATCGTAATGCTAAATAACACAGGCACTGTAATATTTTATCTGTAAGAAGCGATGTACAATGCCATAATCCCGTACCTAGTACAGATATCACACTACGTAGCCAAAACCCTGAAATCCTGTAACTATAGTACTTCCTACCATACAACGAACACCACAATCTTCAGTAGTAAAAACAAGACCAATTGCTAGGCAAACGCGGGGTGCACAAATTAATTGTCGTGATTGTTGTAAGTTCCATATCTGTCAATCAGCCAGAGACATAGTAACTAGGTTGGCTAAACGTCAACGAAGCTGAAGGTTGCAGAATTATGAGTCTACATTTTCTGCGCATGTGGTGAGTGAGGGCGACAATTACCAGCCACAGTCCTGTGTCCTCCACTTAGGCCAAGAAATGAATTTGTTGGAGGCCCTGGTAATCAAAAACATCTGGGCCGCAATCGCGATGTAATACTAAAAGATCAAACACCACTTAATACTTTCCTCATTCTAAACCTCATTTAACCTCTACGCACCCCACCTGGATCTATGATGTTCCTTAATTTTTCCCATATTTATTTGTTTATTTTACTTTAATTATCAATGTATCCCCGTACTGACTGTCGTTATGTAGACTTCCTTACAGCATGGATATTTTTGCCGCAATACAACATTTATGTATTTCCTGTACAATTCTATCTTTTTCTCTGTTTCTGCATCACCTATGTGTCATTCATTTTCAAGCTACTTCTTAGTACACTTGTCTTCTATTCATTTCACTTTATTGAGATTGTTAATTTAGTTTAAATTGTTGTATGGGAATTGTTTTCGAGTATGGTATTCACATTTTCTGTTTTGTTTAATGTATTTCTTTTACTCTATAACTTTAACATTTTTCTTTGTAAGATGGCTAATCGGAAAGTAAGGTGCGATCGGTCGCGAAATCGAAACCACAGTGAAAACTCAAAAATGCTTTATTTGCAACGGTTAACGACACCTTCCAGCTACTTCTCTATATAGTCGCCGCCCCGACTGAGACATCTGTCGTATCGTTGACCAACTTCCAAGTACCCTCGTCATAGAAGGCAAAAAAAAAAAAAAAAAAAAAAAAAAGGTTCAAATGGCTCTGAGCACTACTAATCTAAGGACATCATACACATCCATGCCCGAGGCAGGATTGGAACCTGCGACCGTAGCGGTCTCGTGTTTCCAGACTGTAGCGCCTAGAACCGCTCGGCCAGCCGAGCCGGCCATAGAAGACAGCCGCCTGTACTTTTTCCCTATTCTCTATGCTGACCTACAGCTTGTTGTCAGAGCCAAAATGTTTTCATAGCCAATGGTTCATCTGCGTTAGGTGAGTATGTGCCAAGCAAGATGGTAAGAGATGGAAAAGAGCCACCGTGGTACAACAACCGAGTTATAAAACTGCTGCGGAAGCAAAGGGAACTTCACAGCAAACATAAACATAGCCAAAACCTTGTAGAAAAACAAAAATTACGCGAAGCGAAATGTAGTGTGAGGAGGGCTATGCGAGAGGCGTTCAATGAATTCGAAAGTAAAGTTCTATGTACTGACTTGGCAGAAAATCCTAAGAAATTTTGGTCTTATATCAAAGCGGTAGGTGGATCAAAACAAAACGTCCAGACACTCTGTGACCAAAATGGTACTAAAACATAGGATGACAGACTAAAGGCCGAAAAGCTAAATGTCTTTTTCCAAAGCTGTTTCACAGAAGAAGACTGCACTGTAGTTCCTGCTCTAGATTGTCGCACAGATGACAAAATGGTAGATATCGAAACAGACGATAGAGGGTTAGAGAAACAATTAAATTCGCTCAAAAGAGGAAAGGCCGCTGGACCTGATGGGATACCAGTTCGATTTTACACAGAGTACGCGAAGGAACTTGCCCCCTTCTTGCAGCGGTGTACCGTAGGTCTCTAGAAGAGCGTTGCGTTCCAAAGGATTGAAAAGGGCACAGGTCATCCCCGTTTTCAAGAAGGGACGTCGAACAGATGTGCAGAACTATAGACCTATATCTCTAACGTCGATCAGTTGTAGAATTTTGGAACACGTATTATGTTCGAGCATAATGACTTTTCTGGAGACTGGAAATCTACTCTGTAGCAATCAGCATGGGTTTCGAAAAAGACGGTCGTGTGAAACCCAGCTCGCGCTATCCACGAGACTCAGAGGACCATAGACACGGGTTCACAGGAAGATGCCGTGTTTCTTGACTTCCGCAAGGCGTTCGATACAGTTCCCCACAGTCGTTTAATGGACAAAGTAAGAGCATATGGACTATCAGACCAATTGTGTGATTGGATTGAAGAGTTCCTAGATAACAGAACGCAGCATGTCATTCTCAATGGAGAGAAGTCTTCCGAAGTAAGAGTGATTTCAGGTGTGCCGCAGGGGAGTGTCGTAGGAACGTTGCTATTCACAATATACATAAATGACCTTGTGGATGACAAGGGAAGTTCACTGAGGCTTTTTGCGGATGATGCTGTGGTATATGGAGAGGTTGTAACAATGGAAAATTGTACTGAAATGCCGGAGGATCTGCAGCGAATTGACACATGGTGCAAGAAATGGCAATTGAATCTCAATGTAGACAAGTGCAGTGTGCTGCGAATACATAGAAAGATAGATCCCTTATCATTTAGCTACAATATAGCAGGTCAGCAACTGGAAGCAGTCAATTCCATAAGATATCTGGGAGTACGCATTAGGAGTGATTTGACATGGAATGATCATATAAAGTTGATCGTTGGTAAAGCAGATGCCAGACTGAAATTCATTGGAAGAATCCTAAGGAAATGCAATCCGAAAACAAAGGAAGTAGGTTACAGTACGCTTGTTCTCCCAGTGCTTGAATACTGCTCGGCAGTGTGGGATCCATACCAGATAGGGTTGATAGAAGAGATAGAGAAGATCCAACGGAGAGCAGCGCGCTTCGTTACAGGATCATTTAGTAATCGGGAAAGCGTTACGGAGATGATAGATAAACTCCAGTGGAAGACTCTGCAGGAGAGACACTCAGTAACTCGGTACGGGCTTTTGTTGAAGTTTCGAGAACATACCTTCACCGAAGAGTCCAGCAGTATATTGCTTCCTCCTACGTATATCTCGCGAAGAGACCATGAGGATAAAATCAGAGAGATTAGAGCCGACACAGAAGCATACCGACAATCCTTCTTTCCACGAACAATACGAGACTGCAATAGAAGGGAGAACCGATAAAGGTACTCAAGGTACCCTTCGCCACACACCGTCAGGTGGCTTGCGGAGTATGGATGTAGATGTAGATGATCAGAGGTGAAAATCAGAGGGGTCCAAGTCCGGGCTTTATTGTGGGCAATAAAACACTTTCCATCGAAAATGCTGCAGGAGCATCTTCATTGCCCCTTCAGAACGTGGATGAGAATTGTCTTGAAAAAGGAAATGCATGACAGCTGTGTTATGTTGGCTGCATAGCTTCAGGCAAAATTTCTCAACAGGCCCTCGTAATTGGTGGGAGACACTGAAACTGAAAAGAGCCACGTGACGCTGCCGCTGGGAATACTAGACACACTGTCTAACACATGTGTGCAAAGCTTTATGGGATCTTCACTGCTGTTTCCATTTTCGAGATCGATCAGACATTACTTCCCGAACAGCCCCTGTTTTACCACTGCAACGCGAAAGACGATATTTGTACCTCACTTCCTACGCGCAACATTTTTTTTCAATTTTGCTCGCTAATACTGTACAATCTTTGACGACCAGTGTCAGTTAAAATCAAATGGTGACTTTGTAAGCCGGAAACATGTCAACAAAGTAAATTAATATTGAAGAACATATGCAAGATTGTGCTTTTCATTTCTAACGAACAGGGTGTTTGCTTGGAGTACTATCGCTTAGCACGGTGCTGTTAGCATGCATTGGTGGCGCCATCGATATCTACATTAGCATTTAGGTCGTCACTTACGCGTGAATCTAGAACTAAAATAGGAATTGCTAAGTTTGTCGTTATTACCGAATGATGAAAGATATTTTGTCACTGTTTGATGTGTCTTTCAACTGGAAATTGGAAATTTCTTTGATGTAAGTCGAAAATCTAAAAAATGTTCATTACATTCCTGGTGATAACTGGGTATGAAACGTTAAAAATTTATGATCCGTCCACACAGACCGCAATGTAGACGGAACACCAGCTAGGCTCGCCAGTGACGGAGGACGGAATTGTGAACACATTGTTGATATTGAGTAGTTTTTTTCTTTGCTTTAATAAATGTAATATGTACGAGGTAATAAGTCGAGCCAGTGAATATGAAATGCCGCTATGCGTAGTCTTCGTAGACTTCAAAAAGCCTTCGATTCTCCGGCCGGGTTGGCCGAGCGGTTCTAGGCGCTACAGTCTAGAACCGCGCGACCGCTACGGTCAGAGGTTCAAATCCTGCCTTGGCAATGGATGTGTGTGATGTCCTTAGGTTAGTTAGGTTTAAGTAGTTCTACGTTCTAGGGGACTGAGACCTCAGAAGTTAAGTCCCATAGTGCTCAGAGCCATTTGAACCAGTTGAACCTTCGATTCTGTCAACCACACTGCAGTGTCATGCAAGCACTGGCCGAGCAAGGAGTGGAAACAAAATATATAAACAAATTGTGCAACATTTATGACACCTCCGTAGCATGTATCAACATAGGAAAAAACAAGTCGAATTTTCTATTGGAAAGGGAGTAAAGCAGGGCGATCCTATATCTCCGAAGTTATTTATAGCAGTTCTCGAGACGGCTATATTCAAAATTGTTTGTAACAACAGAGGAATAAGGATAAATGGTAAAAGGCTCACCAACCTGAGATCTGCTGACGATATAGTGGTACTGGCTAACAGTAAGATGGAAATGCAGTCCTCTATAAAAGACTTAACAGATCGTTGTCAGGAATTTGGACTTAAAATGAATCACGCCAAAGCTAAGGTTATGCATAATAAGTGGGCAGCTGCAGGTCAAGTAACACTGAACGGAAACATCCTAAACAATGTTAAAGAATACGTTTATGTGCGGCAATTAATTGACACAAAAGGGGATTTGAAACCTGAAATTTTTCTTCGAATTATACTGGGTTGGAGGGCTTACGGAAGGAATGCAACAGTTTTCAAATCCAACATGCCAGTCAACTTAAAGAAGACAGTTTTTGATCAGTGTGTCCTACCGGTTTCAACGTACGGGTGTGAAACTTGGACATTAAATGAATTTTTCAAAAGGAAACATAGAACTAGAAAGCTATGGAAAAGTCAATGTTAGGTTTCACTAAGAAAGATCGACAGAAAAGTGAAGACATGGAAGCAATAATAGGAGTAAAATATATTACAGAACGGGTTAAGACTCTGAAATTGCAGTGGGCAGGACATGTTTCACGAACGAAGGATGGAAGATGAACAAAATCAGTTTTAGAGTGGAGTTCCAGAGAAAAACGAAGACCACCAGAGAGACCACCTGATCGCTGGGATAAGGAACTCAGGAAAGTTGTGGGCTTCAACTGGCAGAAGACTACAGTGGACAGAGATGCATGGAAACACCTCTTAAAATGTATTTAATAACTTAAAGACGCTACTTCTTGTACAGATTGAATCATTTGAACAATAAATAAATATGCACGTAGAACTGCGAAACGAGGGAGAGAGTGCGCTTCTGTACTGACAGTCGACAATAGGAGAGCAACCACTGTGTCAGTGAATAAGTGAAAAAAGACACGATTGTTGCTGCTTGATTTAGCTCGCTAGTGTGAAACCCAAAGAAATAAAGAGTTGAAGTAAGACATGACTTTTGTTGCTTGATTTAGCTCGCCAATGTGAAACCCATGAAATGAACTGATGACTTCCGTATAGCACTACACAAGTTAATATGATGGCGCATCCACAAACAGTTCTGCGTATCGGATATGTTGTATTATCAAACTGCGAGCATAAACAGACGGCAGTAGCGGTTGCTACCAGCCAACATGCACTCAATGGAAGGAGACACTAAAGCATTGCAGCCCCAAATGCTTATCCTCACATCAAGAAAAATGTAATGGTTGAATTTGGAAATTTACGGGCATCTTATGCCATCGCCAACGTTATTTAGCTGCAAGATAATTTTGGGACACTTCAACATGCATAGCCAAGTTCAAAGTGGTTCAAATGGCTCTAAGCACTATGGGACTTAACATCTGAGGTCATCCGTCCCTCCGACTTAGTACTACTTAAACGTATCTAAAATAAGGACATCACACACATCCATGGCCGAGGCAGGATTCGAACCAGCGACCGTAACAGCAGCGCGGTTCTGGACTGAAGCGCCGCAACGGCCGACTGCATAGCCAAGTAACTTCGTAAACTTTAGAGAGTCAGAAAGCTCGACATCAGCAAAATTTACGAGCAGTAGTATTTTCTTTCCTGAATGTATAGGGGAGATCGAAGAATTTCCAGACTCTGGTGTGGGTATGTAAGCGCCGACATTTACGCAAGGGATTAGTGTGGTGTTTGTGTCTTTCAGGCGTGCGTGCAGTATATGTTATTACAAAATGTGTCCTAACAGGAGCAACGTGCTGTTATTCTTTTCGTGGCTGCGCAGGCCAAACACCGGTAGACATCCATCAGAGAATGAAGAATGTATATTGGGCTAACGCACGTCCCCATATCGAAAACATCGTAACGAACAAGTTACGCCAACTCAAATGGAAGACACTCGAGCACCTGCCTGCAGTCCCGATCTCTCCCCAAATGATTATCACTCTTTCGGTCCCTTAAAAAATGGTTTGAAGGGTCGACGATTCCTGTCGGACGAGGATGCGCAGCAAACAGCAATGCAGTCAAGAACTTCTTCACACAGAAAACGGGTTTCTTCAAACTGGTGCGTCGGTGGAATCACTGCCTCAAAACACGGCGCCGCACGGGGTAGCCGCGGGGTCTAAGGCTACTTGTCAGGGTTTTCGCGGCTCCCCCCGTCGAAGATTCGAGTCCTCCCTTGGGTGTGTGTGTGTGTGTGTTGTCCTTAGGGTAAGTTATTTCAAGCTAAGTTAAGCAGTATGTAAGCCTAAGGCCCGACGACCTCAGCAGTTTGGTCCCATAGGATCTTACTACAAATTTCCAAATTTTCAAAGCTCACGTCGATTTCGTCTGATCGGCATATCGATTATGGACTGTTCCTTAAACGTGCTTTTTTATAAGTAACCCCAGGGTTTCAGAATACGACTGCACTAAAAATGCAAGACATATAGAAAAATGACACATATCAGTGAATAGAGCATCTGTCCTAGTTTCAGTTCATAAAGGGCCAAGCGCAGTTTCACTAGGAGACAGACGTGTCAGAATATGTAGACATATCCGCTCCGTATTGTTGCATCAAATTAGTTCGCGCTTATAGATAGGCAACCCAACGATCATATTTCCAAAGCGGGCTGCTGTCATGCCTTCCCTGACAGTTTGTGTCAGTGGCTTCCAATTAATTGCATTCACGTACTTATGTTTGCTGCGTCACAAACCGCGCGCATATTGAGCACCGGCAACATGAATTAAGAGCTAGCAGCGATGCTCTAGCCAGAAATATGTGTGTATTTCATATATCCAGCGGTTTTCACGACGCCGGCTGCTGAAACGCTGGAGGTGTGAATATCACGCAGTCAATCTACTGAAACCCTGGAGGTCCATATGAATATCGCGCAATCGTATACAGATACCTGGAAGTACTTATGAATATCGCGCAATGGTCTACTGAAACCTTGCAGGTATTTATGAATCGGTACTCATGTGACAGCATATTCTACCTGATATTTTCCAAAGCACCGAGCATAAAAAGGGGATATGTCCGGGGCTCATACCTCCGGCTCTATTGGTGATAGAAATGTAGGGTAAATTGTTTAGGGTAGCCCTTGGGCTAGGGACCAGGGCTAGGGACCATTTGTATATACGACAGAAAATTGCCTTACTGTAACTATTCCTACAGTACAGGGTCAAAGTTGTATATTTTTTATACAGTACATCTGAAGATGGTCATTACTGACTGAAACTGGTCATCGTCGAAGGACCTTATATTGTGATCAATGACTGGAATAAAAAAAAAAAACATTTTCAAAGTTTGAATTTTACACACTTTCGTCAGCTTAGGCGTATGGAGCAAATCGGTTGGTTCTTTTTGCATTACATTTATCTAGTTGCGCCTAAAGAGGATTATGGTGCACCATTTAGTTCATTGGAGGTTCCTGAGAAAATCCGAAAAAGCATTTCTTACCAGTTATTAGCTTCTGCAACGGAAGCCGGTTTCAAACACCTTTACTCATAGGGAGATTTTCACTCTGCAGCGCAGTGTGCGCTGATGTGAAACTTCCTGCCAGATTAAAACTGTCTGCCGGACCGAGACTCGAACTCGGGACCGAGTTCGAGTCTCGGTCCGGCACACAGTTTTAATCTGTCAGGAAGTTTCACCTTTACCCATTATTGAGAAACACTCCAGAAAATGAGTTTTGGGTACCAACACCGAGCTGCGGAGTGCAGGATGGATATGCACAGCAAATGACTGAAATTTTTACCATATATTCCTAACATCCCGATCACGAATAGCCTTGAAAACTTTCTTCATATCTTTGCCCGTTTCTGATGTACGGAGATTCGATGTTACCCAATTCGTACACGCAAAATACGCACGTAAAATCCTGTGTGAGGCGAAAACGTAGTTTATAAAGTGACTTAGCATCAGAAGTGTTTTGAGAATCCCGTGTTGTAGTACCGAAGCACGTAAAAGTTTTTGTGCACGTAAAATCCGATCTGAGATGTAAAATTAATTTGTGTGATTCAATTTTACTTAAGTGAACTATCAAAATTCTACTCAGCCATAAAACTGTTTTCATATGAGTGAAAAGAAGGGAAGCATCGTGAAAATGCTCCTGTTCCAGTAAGAAAACGGCAAAGATGCTCCTGTTCATTAAAGGACTTGATTAACAGGTGGAGCACTAGCTGCTTCATTCTACCTTCCTCAGCACCTTTAAAAATTTTCTTAAGGAGTTTGGCCTGCGAACATATTCACGCTTTTTATGCTGAGAGGGAAGGAGACAGTGGCTGTGGGAAAGAGACGGTAAAGCATTAAAAGCTAGAAGACAGTAGACAGAGGTTGTTGTATAGAAAGAGCGAAGGAAACATGACAATATGCACAGAGACAGTGGAACATAGTTCATAGTGACAAAGCACTAGTAGGAAAAGTTGGAGACAGCGTCATTGGGAGAGGACTAAAGAGAAGTAGAAAATGGAAGTACGTGAAGGCCAATGGTAATGACAGACAGATTCTACGATGATGACAACGAGGAAGAGAGAGAGCAGCAGTCGGAAGAAATGAATGGGATAGTAGGAGTAAGAGCGAGCAAGAGAGAGACAGTAACAGTGACAGGAGACTGTAGTAATAGGATAGAACAAATGAGACTGTGACTGGGAGACAGGAGACAGTGACTGAGTGACACAAAGGGACAATGAAAATTTGTGCCGAGTGAGAATGGGCGAGTGAGAGTGGATGTATGTGAGTAACTTACAGCGATGGACTAGGTTTGAGCGAGTTACATTTAGGGGAGTATGTGAAAGTGAGAGATAAACAGTATGTCAAAAAGAGCGCGAATATGTTCGCACGCTAAAATTTTTGGGACGATTTTTAAATTTCTCTGTTCCGATAGCAGCATTTTTCCGCTGGTAACCCGCTGCTTCCGTTTCAAAGAATTTACATAATCATTATTTTTTAACAACCGTGCCTCAACAGGAACTGCACTGAATGTTGCCGTACTCATTGGTTGTCTCAGTGTTTACAAAGTACACAATCTTGAAATCTTCGACCCAGTAATTTTTAATAATTTTATATTAAAATATGTTAATTAAAAATTATTTCCCATTTATCCACAGTGATAGGTTTTTCTCTTTGAACTTTTGATATGATTTGTATCAATAAATGTAAAACATTTTCTTACAAAAAGCAATAGACAAGTTTTCAAATTTGTTTCATTTTTTTCTTTTATTTGTCAATATATGAATTTTTCTTACCTCTTTTGGGGAATGTGATCTTACATGTAGGAGTTTTAGTAATATTGTTAGTGGAATTGACGTTTTTGCGTTGTAGGTTGGGCGAGCAATAGCGTATGTCATTAGGAGTGTAGGCACTGGTCAATGAGAATGTAACAGTTTATTTCTCATTGGTGGAATGTTGAGATAGTAAGAGTAGTTCGAATATGACAATTAGACGGTGACAAAAACTTGCGTTCACTTTCTTGAAACTGTCGTATTGTATATTCTTAAAGTGATGAAAGGATGTATTTGCTTTTTCATTTATTTCTGGAAGTCGTTACGGCTCATCCTGCTTTACGTCGTGAAGGTTCTTACAATGTTTTCGTAACTTATAGATTTTTTTGGGTTGTGGTTGTTGTGGTCTTCAGTACTGAGACTGGCTTGATGCAGCTCTCCATGCTATTCTATCCTGTGCACGCTTCTTCATCTCCCAGTACTTACTGCAACCTACATCCTTCTGAATCTGCTCAGTGTATTCATCTCTTGGTCTCCCTCTACGAGTTTTACCCTCCACGCTGCCCTCCAATGCTAAATTTGTGATCCCCTGATGCCTCATAACATGTCTTACCAACCGATTCCTTCTTCTAGTCAAGTTGTGCCACAAACTCCTCCCCAGTTCTATTCAATACCTCCTCATTAGTTATGTGATCTACCCTTCTAATCTTCAGCATTCTTCTGTAGCACCACATTTCGAAAGCTTCTATTCTCTTCTTGTCCGAACTTTATATTGTCCACGTTTCAATTCCATTCATGGCTACGCTCCATACAAATACTTTCAGTAACGACTTCCTGACACTTAAATTTATACTCGATGTTAACAAATTTCTCTTCTTCAGAAACGCTTTCCTTGCCATTGCCAGTCTACATTTTATATCCTCTCTACATCGACCATCATCAGTTATTTTGCTCCCCAAATAGCAAAACTCCTTTACTACTTTAGGTGTCTCATTTCCTAATCTAATTCCCTCAGTATCATCCGACTTGATTCGACTACATTCCATTATCCTCGTTTTGCTTCTGTTGATGTTCATCTTATACCCTCCTTTCAAGACACTGTCCATTCCGTTCAACTGTTGTTCCAAATCCTTTGCTGTCTCTGACAAAATTACAATGTCATCGGCGAACCTCAACGTTTTTATTTCTTCTCTATGGATTTTAATATCTACTCCGAACTTTTCTTTTGTTTCCCTTACTGCTTGCTCCACATACAGATTGAATAACATCTGGGAGAGGCTACAACCCTGTCTCACACCCTTCCCAACCGCTGCTTCCCTTTCATGCCCCTCGACTCTTATAACTGCCATCTGGTTTCTGTACAAATTGTAAATAGCCTTTCGCTCCCTGTATTTTACCCCTGCCACCTTTAGAATTTGAAAGAGAGTATTCCAGTCAGCATTGTCAAAAGCTTTCTCTAAGTCTACTGGCTAGCACACTCGCATTTTGGAGGACGACGTTTGAATCCCGCGTTCAAAAATCCAGATTTAGGTTTTCCGTGATTTCCCTAAATCACTTCAGGCAAATGCCGGGATGGTATCTTTGAAAGGGCACGGCGACTTCCTTCCCCGTCCTTTCCTAAGCCGATGAGACCGATGACCACGCTGTCTGGTCTCCTTCCCCAAACAATCCAAATCCAAACGCTTAATACTGAACGAGGCTTTTTACGGTAACTGTGACCCAGTTACCACTTTTTTCACCTCTTAGAAGATTCGTTATATTTCTCACGAATCTCGTGTAATATTTTGGTTCGTTTTTGCAAACACAGACGAAATTTAATGAGTTGATTGCGGACAATCTTACAGTGACTAGACTTTACAGGGACCATCAGTCGTCGCGAAAACTAGAATATCCCCATTTAATTACGGAATCGAACTGAGGCATTTCGAGAAATATGTCACTATTGCCCGAACATTCTGTGGAAAACTTATATAACGGTTTTCAGCTGGAGATCTGAATATCGCTCGTACCGAATTTTCGGAAGACATTTAAAACTGAAGATAAACCGAAACATTTGACTTAGAATTTTTTAAATAGCCACTATAGTCCAGAGCAAGACGCTCAATGGCCGTCGTTCCCCGCGGGTAATGACTTCTGTAATGCGCTTACGGCAGGTGTCAGAGAAGCTGTTCGAGACATTTGGAGCCAGACATAAATGTGATGGTTATGATGAGGGAAGGCCTACAGCTAGTGTCAGAGAGATGAGTGCATTTTACGACCGCTTTCATGGCAGCCATCAGCTCCTGCGTAGCGAACAGATAAGGCCACCAGTACGCGGTTGTTGGGGAACTCAAAACGAACGTTTTCTTCCCCGATAGCCGTAGAACATCAACACTGTGATAGGACGCTGTTCATGTTCGTTCTTCTTATCGGCATTACGAATAACGCTGAATATCTTCCAGAAAGTCATAATCTTAGCTTTCTATTGACCTCTACGAGATCTTCGTCGTTGTTCGATAAAATTTACATACACATATGCACGCATACATATGTACATACTCCGCAAGCCACCGTACGGTGCATAGCATAGGGTACCTCTGTTCCACTTGCAGACAGAGCCAGGGAAAAACGACCGTATAAAAGCCTCCGCACGAAATCCTAATTTCTCGCGTGTTATGCTCCTTACGTAAAATGTACATCGGCTACAGTAGAATCTTTCTGCACTCGACGTCATCTAACGGTTCTCTAAATTTGCGCGATTGTGCCTTGCTGAAAAGGCATCGCCTTCCCTCCAGGGATTACCATTTGAGTTCACGAAGCATCTCCATAATACTTGCTTGTTGATCGAACCTACCGCTGACAAATCTAGGAGTCCCGCCTCTGAATTTCTTCGACGTCTTCTTTTAATCCGAACTGAGAGAGGGGGGGGGGGGGTTCTAAACACTAGAACAGTACTCGAGACAGGGTCGTACTAGCATTCTGTATGCCGTCTCCTTTATGAATGAGCTACAATTCCCCAAAATTCTGCCAATGTAACGAAGTCGAGCATCCGCCTTCCCTATTAACAAACTGGACACCCTCATTCCATTTCATATCGCTCTGCAACGTTACACCTAGATATTTAATCTAAGGGACTGTGTCGAGCTGCACCACGCTGATACTGTATTCGAAAATTAAGGGATGGTTTTTCATACTCATCCGCATTAGTTTACATTTTTCTACATTTATAGCAAGCTGACACTCATCATTTCAACTAAAATTTTTGTTTGAGTCGTCTTGTATAGTCCAACAGTCACTCAACGACACGCCGCGCGGAGTGACAGCGAAGTTTGAGGCGCCATGTCACGGATTGCGCGGCCCCTCCCGCCGGAGGTTCGAGCATGGGTGTGTGTGTGTGTGTGTGTGTCTGTTGTCCATAGCGTTAAGTTAGTTTAAGTAGTGGGTAAATATAGGGACCGATGACCTCAGTAGTTTCGTCTCCTAGGTATTAACACATACACACACACACATACACACACACACACACACACACACACACTCGACGACGACACCTTCCCTATACACCACAGTGTCATCAGCATACAGTCGTACATTGCTATCCGTCAGGTCATTTATGTATAGAGGGAATAAAAGCGGTCCAATTACACTTCCTTGGGACATTCCTGAGGATACTTCTGTCTCTGATGAAGGCTCGCCGTCAAGGACCTCATTTTGGGTTTTATTAGTTATAAACTAATAAATTACTAAAAACTACTAAAAAACTCTCACGTATCAGGGAACCTGAAACGTATGCTCGGACCATCGTCAACAACTTGCTGTGGGACACCATGTCAAATGGTTTCCAGAAATTTAGGAATCTGAAATCTCCCTGTGGCCTTGCATCCAAGGTTTGTATGAGGTTATGCGAGAAGACGGCGAGCTGAGTTTCGCACGAGTGAAGCTTTCTAAATCAGTACTGATGCGTGGACAGAAGCCTTTCTGTCTCAAGGAAATTTATTAAATTACATGTTATATTATATAATTATTTCGGGCGAAATGTTAGATGTCGGTAACATCCTACCACGATATTTCACCTGAAGATTGCTGGAAGACTCTGCGCCGAAATATTGTGGCTGGACGATACGGATATCCGGCAGTTCGCCCGATATTTCGAGGAACAATCCATAATCTGCGTTGGGTTTTACATCACATATCTGTTCTTGTCACCAAATTCCATAGTAATAATTAAGAAAACTGCATCTAGCAAGAAAAATGTGTGGAATGACTCCTAACTCTCTACGTGTAGGACAGCGTAAGTAACAAATTATTTACGTCACTGGGTTGCCGCCTACGGGTTTGCTGAACGGTTCCCACTCTCGTGTTATGAGAAAGATCAGTGCAACTGCAAATTCATGAAGTGGAGCGCCTTGAAATGAAGCGGAAACTTGAAATAAGTTAGCGTACCTCTGTAGAATGAAGGCTTTCACGACCGGGTGACATGGCTGTTGATATGCTTTCCGGGATGTGAGGTCGTGGTCCAAGAACTTTTCTGCTCCTTACGTTTCGTCCAGAACTGCGCTGGACTTCCTCAGAGGCGCTGCTCCGCTGAGTCTTGCCGACTGACTGGTCGGGTGTCTGAGATACAGTCAGTCGGCAAGACTCAGCGGAGCAGCGCCTCTGAGGAAGTCCAGCGCAGTTCTGGACGAAACGTAAGGAGCAGAAAAGTTCTTGGACCACGACCTCACATCCCGGAAAGTATATTAGCGTACCTCTCTTTAACGTCCGCAGTATCAGCTGGTGAGAGTGTTGGGGTGGTGTGGAATAACAGTCTTCCAGCAAATCGGTTTGTCATATGATAGCACTCCGTTTAATACACTGTGTGCTGCTATGCTGATGATGTGTATGTGGAACAGTGTCGATGGAAGAGGATTGTAGAGGCTATTGAACCATGCAGTGTGGCCATAATACGGGAGTCTTGTCAGCACTTGTATGAAAGACCATATGTATCCGTTTACAGTCGTTGACTCGGCGCTGGGATACTGCAAGTGGTATGCTCCCGAATAAAATGTTTCCGGGTTTCCAGCCGCGTCAAGTGACCAACATTGCACAAGCTTTCGGTCAAGTACTCCTTGCCCATTGTCGAGCGGTATGACTGCCAGTAGGTTTCCTGTGCACCGGGTATGTACACTATCTGCTGGCTGTGACGCCACGTGTGGTCATTCGTTGAATCGGCGTTCGATGTGCCCACTTCAGTCTCTCGCGATCGCCGGGTTCCACTCCGCGGTGAGTTGCAGGCCATCGTCTCTATTTAGGATGTTATTGGTGATTTTTATTTCAATTTCTTTTTTAAATACACTGTCCCAGGAGCCGTTAGTGCTCACCATACACCTGCAGGAGTTTGCAGTGCTGCTACCAGCTCGCCTTCACGTCGACTCTAACAGCGGACTGCAGTCTACTTCTCTTGTACCGGCATATGTAACGATGTCTCCAGATCAAAACCGAACCCAAGATCTAACACGAATACGGGCTCTCGCACCGATTTATAATCAGACTCGCCTAACGGCCAAAGCCCGAATCGTTTTCTCCGTCCTTCACTACCATTTCCAAAACACTCTCTCGAAAAAGTAAAACTACCAATTGAAGTGCGGCGGAGTTTCTTCACGCCAGTCGCGTGATTCTCCTCTCTCAGTACAGCCTCCCTCCAGAAAAACAGACAAATTCCTGTACTCAAATCGCATCGCTTTACGCGACAGAGAAAATATGGTTCAATTGTTCTAAGCACTATGGGACTTAACATCTGAGGTCGTCAGTCCCGTAGGCTTAGAACTACTTAAACCTAACTAACCTAGGACATCACACACATCCATACCCGAGGCAGGATTCGAACCTATTGCCGTATCAGCAGCGCGGTTCCGGACTGAAGCGCCTAGAACCGCTCGGCCACAGCGGCCGGTCGCGACAGAGAACAGACTGCCTCTGGTACTACTTCTGACATCACCGTCAGAACCATGTCAGGACACCGTGTCTTTGCCCATGCGGGAAACCTCTTGGCGTGTGTTCCCAGATGATTTCTAAAAATGCAATGCCTCTCCCGGCGATGGTGTGCCGGGCGTTCTGCTGTGCCAGCCTTTGGTCATCGAGGCAAAACGTTTTAGTGATCCTTACAGATACAGATCTCACAGAAAGGTCCAAGCAACAACATCGAGTGGATACTTGCAGAATCTGTAGAATGCACTCTTTTCGACAGGGATCAGTTATTAGGGCCCCGAACCATCGTGACTCGGCTATACAAGTTGTAAGCAACTCTGCAAAAAGTCCCTGGGACAATGTACTGCGGCCCGCTAAGAGCTGTTCTCTGCACGTAGCTGGCGGATCTCCTGCTGCTCTGACTATATCCGCGGCGACTGATTTTCCCACGCCTGCCGATATAGCAGTGCCTATACCCCTTCCTTGTTCTCTGAATTTTCACCTGTGAAGTGGTCTTTCCGCTACCTCCGGCCAACGAACTTCCCTTCGTCTAGCTGCAACCGTAACTGTTCCAGCAAAACAGTCTAACAAACACTAACCCAGCCCCGTCACTTCAGATTTAGGTACCAATGAAGAATTTTCAACATCGTGCAGCCCCGTCAGCAACTGTGATAATTGAACATATAACACGTCAGTCTCAGTTGCAAATAGAAACAAAGAGAGGATAACCCCCCTAGCTTTATTTCTATTCCCTTCGTAGGCAAAACACCCTATAAAATATGGCGACTCTTAAAGAACCACGGCTTTAAGATTGCATATTTTACGAATAACAGCCTCAAAAAGAACTTGGTCCACTCGTTAAAGAATACTAATGACAAATTATCTCGTTTTGGGGTGTACAAAATCACCTGTACTGCTTGCCCGAGTTATTACATCGGCCAGACAGGGAGAGCCCTCTCAGCTAAATATAAAGAACATATACCCACGAAAAGTACTGATGGCACGCGTGGCTCGACTTTTGCCGAGCACCTTGTTCAATTGGCCCATGCTCCTAATCCACCAAATAACGCAGAGCTATTAAATTGAGAGGTTAAAGGCATTAGGCTTGACATCCTTGAGGAGTTGCAAATCCTTAAACACCTGTTGCTTGATAAAGAAAACCTACTTAATGACTAGCTACAATTGAGAAATAAGAACTTTTTCGAATGTTTTCAACATTTGCTTCATGGCCCTGGTGTTACGTAGCCTTTGCAGTAGCCGACGCCAGACGCCACTTTCATTAGTCGAACAGTAATATATTCAAAATTGAGGAATAATTTTGCCGAGTAATAGCTAGTCTTTCTTACGGGCTCCGAATCCGTTAATGGGTTTCTCGTTCTCCTCAGAAGTAAGTTCGGTTACATATTACGCCATTAACAGTTTTAATGGCTATCTCTTTCAAATTCTGAAGGTGGCAGGGGTAAAATACAGGGAGCGAAAGGCTATTTACAATTTGTACAGAAACCAGAGGGCAGTTATAAGAGTCGAGGGACATGAAAGGGAAGCAGCGGTTGGGAAGGGAGTGGGATAGGGTTGTAGCCTCTCCCCGATGCTATTCAATCTGTATATTGAACAAGCAGTAAAGGAAACAAAGGAACAGTTCGGAGTAGGTATTACAATCCATGGAGAAGAAATAAAAACTTTGAGGTTCGCCGATGACATTGTAATTCTGTCAGAAACAGCAAAGGACTTGGAAGAGCAGTTGAACGGAATGGACAGTGTGTTGAAAGGAGGGTATAAGAAGAACATCAACAAAAGCAAAACAAGGGTAATGGAATGTAGTCGAATTAAGTCGGGTGATGCTGATGGAATTAGATTAGGAAATGAGACACTTAACGTAGTAAAGGAGTTTTGCTATTTGGGGAGCAAAATAACTAATGATGGTCGAAGTAGAGAGGATATGAAATGTAGACTGGCAATGGCAAGGAAAGCGTTTCAGAAGAAGAGAAATTTGTTTACATCGAGTATTGATTTAAGTGTTAGGAAGTCGTTTCTGAAAGTATTTGTATGGAGTGTAGCCATGTATGGAAGTGAAACGTGGACGATAAATAATTTAGACAAGAAGAGAATAGAAGCTTTCGAAATGTGGTGCTACAGAAGAATGCTGAAGATTAGATGGGTAGATCACATAACTAATGAGGAGGTATTGAATAGAATTGGGGAGAAGAGGAGTTTGTGGCACAATTTGACTAGAAGAAGGGATCGGTTGGCAGGACATGTTCTGAGGCATAAAGGGATCACCAATTTAGTACTGGAGGGCAGCGTGGAGGGTAAAAACCGTAAAGGCAGACCAAGATATGTATACACTAAGCAGAGTCAGAAGGATGTAGGCTGCAGTAGGTACTGGGAGATGAAGAAGCTTGCACAGGATAGAGTAGCATGGAGAGCTGCGTCAAACCAGTCTCAGGACTGAAGACCACAACAACAACAACATTAATCCAATGACTAACCTAAAGGTAGCTACTGTTATGCATCTATATTTCCACGCGCGCGTGCGCATGACCATCAGCGGTGCTCGGTAAAAATGGCTCAAATGGCTCTGAGCACTATGGGACTTAACATCTGAGGTCATCAGTCCCTAACTAACCTAAGGACATCACACACAACCCTGCCCGAGGCGACCGTAGCTGTCGCGCGGTTCCAGACTGTAGCGCCTAGAACCGCTCGGGCACTGCTGCCGGCGGTGCTCAGTACATGGCTGCTCACCGCGATTAGTTCCGGCGCAGCTCTTGCGGCCTACCGACCTCGTCCACGCAGTGAGGCCTGCTGCTTCTCTTCACCTAAGTAATGTAGATTTATGACTGGGTACTACGGTGCTGCAGTTTTATACCTGACATGGCCAAACTTTGGCATGCAATAGTTTAGTGTCAATAGCTTCTGAAGAAGGCCAGATTATTTTGCCTGAAACCTAGGCAAAGATTGGTTCCTATTTGTAACTGAGGCTGCCGTGTTATATGTTTAGGTACCAATGAACTCAGTATCCAACCACTGTCAATCCTGTTTCACACCCATCTTATTGGTGACAGTGCCTTCCTACCTACTCTAGATGTTCTAATAACATATGTCCACATGATCTGACTATTTAAATGAAAAAAAGGACTTGCCGTCTTTCAACCTTGAAGCTGAAATCATATAAAGGGAGTTCGGAAATTCCCGTTACAAACATCTATAACTTGTAGAGGGGCTTGTGTACATAATATTTGTACAGAATGTCCAGAATCGTACCGTTTCCGTTCTACTACGTTTTCAGTTCAGAGGTGTAACTCGTCCAAGTCTGCTGAGGGAAGAGAAAAGTCTCAGAGTTACTCGTCCTGGTATGCAACAGTGTAGACAGGACGACTTGTACTGCTTCCTGAGAGGTTGTATACAGAGTTTCATTTATGAGACTCTTACAGAGACAGAGAAAAATCTGGTGGCACGAGTTCTGGTCCCTGCACGAAAAACTGAAGAGACAACAGAACATACTGCGTAAATACAATGTCTGCAACAAAGTTGGTGGTCACGACATCGAGTCGCTGTTGTGACGCATCGGTACTGTTTTGTACGTACAGTAAGCTGGGTTCTTTTTTGTTTTGGAATAATGTACACACGAAATGTGTAAGTGTTATTGCAAACACATGTGCTTAAGTGATGAATGGATGTTTCTTTATGTTTTCTTTCGAATTGTACTGCGTCTCGCCCATTTCAGTTCCTCAAGCAGAGGTGGATGAGTTAAACATCTGAACTGAAACCGTCGTAGAACGGAAACGGTATGTTCTCGGACATGGGTTCCTATTCAAAATATTATGTCCTCACTTCACTCTAGAAGTCCTAGAAGTATGTAACGGAAAATTCTGAACACCCTTTGTACAATATATCCATTATATCAAACATATTAAATGATTAGTGTAACATATTTTGCAATGATGGAGAGATGCTATACACAGTTTAAGCTTTAAAATCTACCAATGACGACATAAACAGCTTAAACTACTCCCAGAATAATAAAATTTTATGGAGCTTTCTTTAACATAAAGATATGTTTTATCAGAGTTGTGGAGTGAAACCTAAAGGAGATTTTATGCAATATACAGTTTTCAGACGTGTTCCACACTAATCTGTTTTGCAGTGATAGCTCTGTGTAGAGTTAGAGCTACTTTGTTTATCCATATTTGGTAACCGAAGTTATTGGGTGGTATATAGGGCCAATATCAGTGTGGTACTTCGGACCCCAGTGAGCATAAAGGATTGAGGGGTAGTGCGAAGACAAACTGCTTGATCATGGTATTTTATATACCGAGGTATTTAGCTTCTTTTGTCAGTTACACGCGAGCTATTTCACTACAACTACGCCTAAACACATGTGATGAGGAGGGTCGAAGTCTTCTTCGAAGAACGGTTGTTCTACTGCTTCCCCGGCGTATGACACAAACTTGCGAGGTGGCTGATCGTCACCTCATTTGTCACAATCGTGGCCACAATTCTTAAAGGAATTTGAAAAATGTTATTAATGGGCTACAGTCGCCAGTAAACTGACCTGGCTTTGGAAGGAACCGTTAGATGGTGCAGGCACAAATGTTTAAGAACGAAGGTAGCAATGGTGAAGGCGATCGTACATTAACACGTGAGAAGTAACGCTGGTATAGTTTTGTTGTTGCTGTTGTGGTCTTCAATCCCAATGCACTCGCCACGGTAGTCTGTCGTGTGTAGGCCACTTCGTCTCTGCATAATTACTACAACCGAGATCCGTTTGAACCTGCTTACTGTGTTACAACCTTGGTCTCCCTCTACAAGTTTTACCTGCCACACTTCCTCCAATTAGCAAACTGACGACCCGTTGATGCCTCAAGATGTGTCCTATCAATCGATGACTTCTGTTAGTCATGTAGTGCCATACATTTATTTTTCCCCGGTTTGATTCACTATCCTTTCATTAGTTATTCGGTCTACTCATCTAATCTTCAGCGTTCTTGTGAAGCACTCATTTCAAAAGTTTATACTTTCTTCTTGTCTGAACTGTTTATCGTCCATGTTCCATATCCATATACGGGTTACCTTCAGACAAATATCTTCAGAACCGACATCCAACTTTCATATTTGATTCTAACATATTTCTCTTTTCCAAAAATGCATTTCTTGCTGCTACATCGGCATTTTATATCCTGTCTGCTTCAGGTACCATCATGTTTTTGCTCCCCATTAACGTTGTTTTATTTTTGTTGGTATTCAGAATCTCTTTTCAAGGCACTATTCATTCCAATCAACTGCTTCTATAAGTACTTTGTCGTTTGCTACAGAATTACAAAGTCATCACCAAACCTAAAACATTTTATTTCTTTTTCTCAAACTTTAGTTCCTTTCGGAAATTTCTTACTAGGTTCCTGTACAACCTGCTCAGTGTACCGATTGAGCAGCATTGAGAACAGAGTACAACCCTGTCTCACTCCCTTCTCAGCTACAGTTTCCCTTCCAAATTCTCTAGCTCTTACAACTTACTGATTTCCGTACAAGACGCGAATAACCGTCTGCTCTCTGCAATGTAACTCTGTTATCTTCAGACTTTCAACGGGCGGTATTTCCACGTGTGTTCCTGAATTTCTCCCCAGCTCTACCACTCTTCTGTAAATAATTCTTGTCAGTGTTTTACAACCATGATGTATTAAACTGATATTTCGGTAATATTCACACCTATCACCACCTGCCCTTTTAAAACTAGACTTATCATGTTCTTCTTGAGGTCTGAGGATATTTAGTTTGTCCCATTACCTTCGTCACCAAGTGGGAAGTTGCAGTGGGCGTGGCGCAGCTACTTCGTGACTGTACACCAGTCAGTTAGGTAACACGATTTTACGAGTACTTACAGGTATGTCTCTATGGCAACGGCTCAGTGTTTCCGCATCACTATAGATGGCGATTATTATCACTCACAAAGCTTCAGCACCACCACCAGCATTTTGTGCTTTCGAGAATGTAGCGGCTCCGTAGCATACCGAATTCTCATTTACAAATAAAGTCTGTTTCACTAACCATAATTATTTGGGAGGGAGAAATTTCTGACACCGTACGTCTGGAGTGAATCATGAACCGTGTGAGGAGCAGAAATCGCCAGAGACTGGAATACGAGGTGCGGCTAAAATAAAACCGGACTGATGCTGGAAAAAACATTTATTTACAATTATTTACAATTTCATGTTATCTCCTTCAATGTACTCTCCTCCTCGGTCTCTACACCGCTCCATACGAATTTTCCACTGTTCATAGCAATGCTGCAGATCATTTTCGGTAAGTCCATACATTACTTCCGTCGCTTTTTCTTTTACTGCTTCAACAGTCTCAAATCTAGTTCCTTTCAAAGCTGACTTGACTTTAGGGAAAAGAAAAAAGTCACAGGGGGCCAAATCAGGTGAGTAGGGTGGATGATCTAAGATGGAAATGTTGTGTTTTGCCAAAAACGTCTTCACTGACAACGCACTGTGAGCTGGGGCATTGTCTTGGTGAAGGATCCATGACTTTTTTCTCCACAAATCGTTCCGTTTTCTCCGTACTCGCTCACGTAGGGTAGCCAGGACGCTAATGTAGTAATGCTGATTCACTGTTTGTCCCTCTGGTACCCAATCAATGTGCACAATCCCTTTGATGTCAAAAAAAAAAAAAAAACAATCATCATTGCCTTGAATTTCGATTTTGACATTCGTGCTTTTTTTTGTCGTGGAGAACCAGGAGTTTTCCAATGCATCGATTGGCGTTTAGTTTCGGGATCGTAAGTAAAAAACCACGATTCATCGCAAGTAATAACATTTTGTAAGAAGGTGGGATCACTTTCAATGTTTTCCAGGATGTCAGAACAAATCATTCTTCGGCGTTCCTTCTGTTCAATTGTGAGACACTTTGGAACCATTTTTGAACACACTTTGTTCATGTTGAAACTTTCATGAAGAATCTGCCTAACACTTTCCTTGTCAACTCCTGTTAACTCAGACACTGCTCTGATTGTTAAACGGCGATCTTGTCGAACAAGTTTACCGATTTTTTCAATGTTTGCATCAGTTTTTGCTGACAATGGTCTGCCAGTGCGAGTGTCATCACTGGTGTCTTCGCGGCCATCTTTAAATCGTTTAAACCACTCAAACACTTGTGTTCGCGATAAACAATCATCGCCGTACACTTGTTGTAACATTACAAACGTTTCACTTGCAGATTTTCCTAGTTTGAAACAAAATTTGATGTTAACACGCTGTTCTTTCTGTACACTCAACATTTTCCGACGCACAGACAAAACGTCAACTACTTAAAACAGACGCCACGGGCAGACTGAGTGCAGGAGGCAGATGAAACTCGAGCAGTAGGCGGAGCGAGAGTCACGTGACAGGCCACGCGACTTTCAGCCTTATTGCATTCGTTTTATTGTTTCACCAGTACTAGTCCGGTTTTTTTCTAGCCACACCTCGTATATACAGCAAATATTTGCGGAAATTAGATTTAGGTGCTATTCTGAAATTAAGAGAGTGGTACAAGAAAGATGGTCATGATGGGCCTTATAAAACCAGCCAGTAGATTAATAGCACTAAAACAATAAACATTTGCGTGCTGTCATGTGTCTAATTTATGGTATTTTAATGTTAGTTTAAATGAATTACGTTTGTCGCCTTTAGTGATTTAGGTCGTTGATCTGTCTCCGAGCTGCGTATTAGGACGGAATAAATCTGAATTTGTAAATGTAATGTTACATACTGCTACCAGTAACTTAGCAATAATGGGGGAGCGAAAGCAAGTTGTTGCCTCCTTCGTTCTACTGCGTGAACGTGTTTTACAAAGTGTCGTGATTTTTTCCGCTTGGAAGTCAATTGTCTGGAGGACTGCTGATTGGCACGTGGAAGACATTCGTGCTTTACGGGCAAACTTACAGCACTGATAAGCAACACGTGTGCCCGGCTGCGCATTGGCCACCTTTCTCTTCGTGATTCGGTCTGATACATTGCAACGAGATATGTACCTGTGGAGCTCTTTCTCTATGCATAGAAAATCGTAGCCAATTCTCGGCATAACATTTTATCCAATTTTCATCATTTTGATTTGCGATGAATCAGTGTAAAAGGGGGCGTTTAAAAGAGCTACCGTGCATACTGCTATTGGGTTGGACGCCAGGTAAAAGGGGGCGGGGTGTTTAAAAGAAGTAAGAGTCTGTCACGGTTAACAGGCTGACACCCCAGGATTTTCCTTTCCAGCACGAATAGCTGGGGAGAAACTGCTAAAATTCTTGAACGGCGCCCACTGTGTATTCCTTCGTTGTCTGAGGGTTGACACACTAACTGGTATCTCGCCGCTCACAGGTTAAACCAAAAATAGGGTTGGGCGGTTGCTGGAAGTCGCAAATACGAAACTTTCTGAAGCTCTGGAACTACAAAATGGAGGAGCTGCAGCAGGTCCGTCACGATCAACTGAACTCCCTCACTTCAAAGGGCGTGATCTGCCCTTCCTACAAACAAGGACGGTCATAGGCATCGTGTGAGTTCCTAGACTTTGGCAGCCCTTGAGAATGTTGGGGAAAGAGACTGTGTTACAAAGCGACCAGCCCTCATAGGCACGATGCTGACTCTACTGACAGTTTCACACAAGAGAAAATAATGTACCTTTGCTCTCGCAATCACTACACGTATACATTCTCACAGCAAAGTTACGGAAACACAAATATTTTCAGACTGAATAATCACCACACAGCAACATGTAATATACCAATTATGTTCCAGGCTCTAAGACTGAACCATAAGGGACATCATAGCTTACTTTCTAGAAGAATGACTACATCAATTGACAGTCTACAATCCTGAGAGAAAGGAAAGGCTCTAATCATTTCGTTCTGTTTCTTTGTTATTTATTATTATTATTCTGGATTTACAATGTGAGTACATTTTTCCAGCACCTATTCTAGATTACAGTAAGTCACTAATTATTGTTCTCCACTCTTCTCTATTTGTCCATAAATCTTCAGGAATGTTGTTCTTCCTCATTGCTGACTAAACTCCCTGTATCCATGTATCAGGTGGTCGTCTCCTTTTTCTTCTTCCAATTGGTACGCAGTCGATTATGCATTTTGGTAGCCTTTCCTGTTCCATTCGTCTGATGTGTCCATACCATTTAAGTTGTTTGTGCTCGATGAAATCAATAATTGAATTTTTACATTTCATCTTGTCTCTGATTACTTCATTTCTTATTCTTTCTCGTCTTGATATTCTTGCTGAACGTCTCCAGAAATCCATTTCTGTGGCTAATAATTTTGATTTCAGTTGCCATTTTGTTGTCCACACTTCTGAACCATATGTAATAATGCTCCTAACTATTGTTTTATAAATCCTTATTTTGTTATCAGTTGTTATGTGTTTGTCCCAGAGAATTCCATTCAATAAAGAGATTGTCGTCTTTCCAGAATTTATTCTTGATCTAATTTCTTTGTCCTGTTTCCCATCATTTGTAATTTTCACACCTAAATATTTATATTCCTCAGTAGCTGTTATTGTTCCCATCCCTTCTTCTAATATTAAGTCTCCATTCACTCCACCAATTACCATGTACTTTGTTTTATTCATGTTTACATTTAGACCTGATTTTTTATATTCTTGAATCAATTTTCTGGTCATATACTCTATGTCCTCATAGTCTTGGGCTATAATCAGTTGGTCATCTGCAAATTATAACGAGTATATTGTTCTATCATTTATTGGTATTCCCATAGCGTGACATTTTTTCTTCCAATTCTGTAAAGTTACTTCTGTATATATTTTATACAATGTAGGTGAGATGCTACATCCTTGACGTAATCCTTTTGTGACTTGGAATCCATGTGATAGATATTTACCAATTTTTATTTTTGAAATAGAATTTTTATATAAATTTTGAATTGCTTTAATTATTCTTGGATTTATTCCTATTGATATTAAAGCTTTCCATAAACTGGATAAAGGCACACTATCATAAGCTTTTTCTATGTCTATGAATACTAAATGTATAGGTTGTGCCCGAACCATTTTTTTTTCAATAATTTGTTGTAGGCAAAAGATATGATCAATTGTTGATCTTCCAGCTCTAAAACCTGCTTGTTCTTCAGCCTCCTTTTCTTTGTATTCTTGTTCTAACAAGTTACAGTGGAAATTCATTCTTTCTCGATGGTTTATGACACTGTCGTAATTTTGCAATACAAATTGCAGAAAGTGATGGAGAGACCTAGAGTGTTTACTCACACCTGCGTCCTGCTGACAGGCACCTAGCGGCCGCAATGGGAGCAGGTGAGGAAACACATGTAAAAGAGAACTAGAGACCCAGCAGTAACAGGAACTAGCCACAGCCATCTTCCAACTGAGTGATGCACAACATTGTCTCGCATTTTGAGCATGTAAAGTGATTTGCTATTTATACTAAGATTTGAATTATTGGCCGGCCGCTGTGGCCGAGCGGTTCTGTGTGCTTCAGTCTGGAAACGTGCTGCTGCTGGGGTCGCAGGTTCGAATCCTGCCTCGGGCGTGGATGCGTGTGATGTCCATAGTTTAGTTAGGTTTAAGTAGCTCTAAGTCTAGGGCACTGATGACCTTAGATGTTAAGTCCCATAGTGCTTAGAGACATTTGAACCACTTGAATTATTGGTAAACAAAGTTAACTTAGCAGCTAACTAAATTACACTGCAGCACCAAAGAAACTGGCATAAGTATGCGTAATCAAACACAGAGATATGTAAACAGGGAGAATACAGCGCTGCGGTCGGCAACGCCTATATAAGACATCAGTGTCTAGCGGAGTAGTTAGATCGGTTACTACCGCTATAATGGCAGATTATCAAGATTTAAGTGTTTGAACGTGGAGTTACAGTCGGCGCACGAGCGATGGAAGACAGCGTCTCCGACGTAGCGACGAAGTGGGAATTTTCCCGTACGACCATTTCACGAGTGTACGGTGAGAATCCGGTACATCAGGTGTCCGACATCTCTGCGGCCGGGAAAAAATCCTGTAATGAGGGTCCCAACGACGACACGTTCAACGTGACAGAAGTGCAACCTTTCCGCAAATTGAGGCAGATTTGTATACTGGGCCATCAACAAGTGTCAGCATGCGAAACCATTCAGCGAAATATCACCGATATGGTCTTTCGGAGCCGAAAGCCCACTCGTGTATCCTTGATGACTGCAGGGAACAAATCTTTAAGACTCGCCTGGGCCCGTGAACACCCGCATTGGACTGGAAACATGTTGCCTGGCCGGACGAGTCTCGTTTCAATTTGTATCGAGGGGATGGACATGTATGGGGATGCAGACAGCCTCATGAATCCGTGGACCCTGCGTGCCGGCAGAGGACTGTTCGAGCTGGCGGAGGCTCTGTAATGGTGTGGAGCGTGTGCGTTTGGAGTGATATGGGACCTCTGAAGCGTCTTGATACGACTCTGAGAAGTGACAAGTACCTAAGCATCCTGTGTGATCAGCTGCATCCATTCATGTCCATTGTGCAGCCCGGCGGACTTGGGCAATTCCAACAGGACAATGCGACACCCCAGACGTCGAGAACTGCTACAGAGTGGCTCTAGTAACACTCTTCTGAGTTAAAACATTTCCGCAGGTCAGCAAACTCCCCATACATGAACATTATTGAGCATATCCGGGATGCCTCGCAACGTGGTGTTCGTAGTCTTACCAATTTTTGTAGACTCTTGTAGGATTCATGATGTCCCCTCCAGCACTACTTCAGATATTAGCCGAGTCTATGCCACGTCTTGTTGCAGCAGTTCTGCGTGCTCGCGGGGGCTCCACCAGGTATTAGGCAGGTGTACCCGTTTTGTTGGCTCTTCAGGTAGATAGGAGCTGAACTTAAACATTTCCGCTGGTCACCAAACTCACCACACATGAACATTATTGAGCCTATCTGAGGTACCTTCCACGTGCTGTTCAGAAGAGATCTGCACCCCCTCGTACTCTTCCGGATTTATGAACAGCCCTGCAGGATCTTTTGTGTCAGCACTACTTCAGACGTTAGTCGAGTCCATGAGATGTCCTGTTGCGGCACTTCTACGTGCTCGCGGTAGCCCTACAAGATATTAAGCAGGTGTACAAGTTTCACCTACATCTACATACTCCGCAATCCACCATACGGTGTGTGGCGGAGGGTACCTCGTACCACAACTAGCATCTTCTCTCCCTGTTCCACTCCCAAACAGAACGAGGGAAAAATGACTGCCTATATGCGTCTGTACGAGACCTAAGGTCTCTTATCTTATCTTTGTGTTCTTTCCGCGAAATGTAAGTTGGCGGCAGTAAAATTGTACTACAGTCAGCCTCAAATGCTGGTTCTCTAAATTTCCTCAGTAGCGATTCACGAAAAGAACGACTCCTTTGCTCTAGAGACTCCCACCCGAGTTCCTGAAGCATTTCCGTAACACTCGCGTGATGATCAAACCTACCAGTAACAAATGTAGCAGCCCGCCTCTGAATTGCTTCTATGTCCTCCCTCAATCCGACCTGATAGGGATCCCAAACGCTCGATCAGTACTCAAGAATAGGTCGCACCAGCGTTCTATAAGCGGTCTCCTTTACAGATGAACCACATCTTCCCAAAATTCTACCAATGAACCGAAGACGACTGTCCGCCTTCCCCACAACTGCCAGTACATGCTTGTCCCACTTCATATCGCTCTGCAATGTTACGCCCAAATATTTAATCGACGTGACTGTGTCAAGCGCTACACTAGTAATGGAGTATTGAAACATTACGCTATTCTTTTTCCTATTCATTTGCATTAATTTACATTTATCTATATTTAGAATTAGCTACCATTCTTTACACCAATCACAAATCCTGTCCAAGTCATCTTGTATTCTCCTATAGTCACTCAACGACGACACCTTCCCGTACACCACAGCATCGTCAGCAAACAGCCGCACATTGCTATCCACCCTATCCAAAAGATCATTTATGTAGATAGAAAACAACAGCGGACCTACCACACTTCCCTAGGGCACTCCAGGTGATACCCTCACCTCCGATGAACACTCACCATCGAGGACAACGTACTGGGTTCTATTACTTAAGAAGTATTCGAGCCACTCACATACTTGTGAACCAATCCCATATGCTTGTACCTTAGTTGGGAGTCTGCAGTGGAGCACCGAGTCAAACGCTTTCCAGAAGTCAAGGAATATGGCATCCGTCCGATACCCTTCATCCATGGTTCGCAAGATATCATGTGAAAAGAGGGCGAGTTGCGTTTCGCAGGAGCGATGCTTTCTAAAGTGGTGCTGATGCATGGACAGAAAGTTCTCTGACTCAAGGAAATTTATTATATTCGAACTGAGAATATGTTCGAGAATCCTGCAACAAACCGATGTTAAGGATACTGGTCTGTAATTTTGAGGATCTGTCGTTCTATTCTTCTTATATACAGGCGTCACCGGCGCTTTTTTCCAGTCGCGCGGGACTTTACGTTGGGCTCTTCAGTGTATTTGCGTCATTAATATAGACAAGAAAATGTAAGAGCCCTGAGATTGAAGTTTGCCGTACATTGCGCTGATTACTTTCCACTGCTTTACTTCTATTGATATTTTATAATCCTGTTAAAGAGGAAAGGCTTCAAAGCTTTATCGTGTTCCTTTGCTGCAGTGGAAATTCACTATTTTCCGATGGCACTTTGACAGTGTTATAATTTCGCACCAGGGTTTGTCACAGGCAGTGGAGAGGCCGAGATTGCTTTCTCACGGCCGCTTCCTGCTGACAGCGCAAGTTTCGGCTGTAATGGGAGCGGGTCGGGCCGCGCCGGAAGGCGGCGCCGGTGTCGGGCCGTGATTCCCGCCCCGGCGTCACGCGCGGCCGCGCGGCGGGCAGGAAGCGGCCGGCCTGCTGAAAAATGCATTAGCGTCCGTGCTGCGCGGCGCGCCCGCCGGCGGCTCCGGGCCGCGGCCGGTGGAGCGCCCCGGCGCGCACCGGGGCGGCAGCCGGGCGCGTGGCGACCGCGCCGGCAGGTTCACGGCCGCCGGCTACCTGCTGCGACGGGACTCAACTGGGATATTGAAGCTTTCGAAATACGGAGTGCGGAACAAAACTCATATGACTTGCACGAAGAGACAACAGGTTACTACAGTCACAATCACGTGATCTAGGTACCTATAGGGTTTAACTATAATATAGCGTCGATCCCTTTAAGAAATAAGTACGCTGACTACGGTGGCAATATCGCAGTTAAAATGCACGCACAAGACTCATACACTACTGGCCATTAAAATTGCTACACCACGAAGATGACGTGCTACAGACGCGAAATTTAACCGACAAGACGAAGATGCTGTGATATGCAAATGATTACCTTTTCAGAGCATTCACACAAGGTTGGCGCCGGTGGCGACACCTACAACGTGCTGATATGAGGAAAGTTTCCAACCGATTTCTCATACACAAACAGCAGTTGACCGGCGTTACCTGGTGAAACGTTGTTGTGATACCTCGTGTAAGTAGGAGAAATGCGTACCATCACGTTTCCGACTTTGATAAAGGTTCGGATTGTAGCCTATCGCGGTTGAGATTTATCGTGTCGCGAATTGCTGCTCGCGTTGGTCGGTATCCAATGACTGTTCAAATGGCTCTCAGCACTCCCCCTTATGAGTCCTCTCCCTCCTTGGTTCCCCCACCCCTTTTCGTTTTTTCCTCTCCTCCCTCCTTGTTTTTCCCCCTCCTCCAGGTCCCCCCCCCCCCCATCTGCCTTTGGCTCGGGAGTGTCATCTCTGTGCCGCCATTTTCGTGCAATGTTTTACAGTGAGTGTTTGTACAGTGAGTTTCCGTGTTGTGTCTTTCGGGAAGTGTTGCGATCGGCCATCATACTGTCGCTGGGTGTGATTTTTTATCTCTTGCGAACAGAAATCAGACTGCCGCCATGTTTTTTGATTGTGTGTCTCCTATGTTACATGTCTGATTCCTGTGTATTTCATTAACATTGCCAACCCCTTTTGCTTTCTGTTTTAACTTTCCGCATTTTTCCGCCATTTTACACTTTAAGTCACCGTTTTATCGCCTGTGTTTCTTGTTTCTCTCTTCTTCCGTTTTTAAAAAATTCTGTAGGCTGTAGAGCAGCGTACTAAGCTGCTGCCAGCCCGCCCCCTTCGGGGGCATTGAAAATCAATAAAGAAAAAAAAACTGAGCACTATGGGACTTAACATCTCAGGTCATCAGTCCCCTAGAACTCAGAACTACTTAAACCTAACTAACCTAAGGACATCACACACAACCATGCCCGAGGCAGGATTCGAACCTGCGACCATAGCGGTAGCGCGGTTCAGAACTGAAACGCCTGGAACCGCTCGGCCACACCGGCCGGCCCAATGACTGTTAGGATGGGTTCAGGAGGGTAACATGGAACGCCGTGCTCGATCCCAACGGCCTCGTATCACTAGCAGTCGAGATGACAGGCATCTTATCCGCATGGCTGTAACGGATCGTGCAGCCAAGTCTCGATCCCTGAGTCAACAGATGGAGACGTTTGCAAGACAACAACAATCAGCACAACAGTTCGACGACGTTTGCAGCAGCATGAATTATCAGCTCGGAGTCCATGGCTGCGGTTACCCTTGACGCTGCATCACAGACAGGAGCGCCTGCGATCCTGTACTCAACGACGAACCTGGGTGCACGAATGGCAAAACGTCATTTTTTCGGATGACTCCAGGTTCTGTTTACAGCATCATGGTGGTCGCATCCGTGTTTGGCGACATCGTGGTGAACGCACATTGGAAGCGTGTATTCGTCATCGCCATACTGGCGTATCACCCGGCGTGATGGTATGGGGTGCCATTGTTTACACGTCTCGGTCACCTCTTTTTCGCATTGACGGCACTTTGAACAGTGGACGTTACATTTCAGATGTGTTACGACCCGTGGCTCTACCCTTCATTCGTTCGCTGCGAAACCCTACATTTCAGCAGGATAATGCACGATCGCATGTTGCAGGTCCTGTATGGGCCTTTCTGGATACAGAAAATGTTCGACTGCTACCCTGGCCAGCACATTCTCCAGATCTCTGACCAATTGAAAACGTCTGCTGAATGGTGGCCGAGCAACTGGCTCGTCACAATACGGCAGTCACTATTCTTGATGAACTGTGATATCGTGATGAAGCTGCATCGGCAGCTGTACCTGTAAGCGGCATCCAAGCTCTGTTTGACTCAATGCCTAGGCGTATCAAGGCCGTTATTACGGCGAGAGGTGGTTGTTCTGGGTACTGATTTCTCAGGATTTATGCACCCAAATGGCGTGAAAATGTAATCGCATGTCAGTTCTAGTATAATATATTTGTCCAAAGAATGCCCGTTTATCATCTGCATTTCTTCTTGGTGTAGCAATTTTAATGGCCAGTAGTGCACATACAAGGCGATACAGCTGCCCCAGGCTCTGGGTTTCCTGCAGCCTGCAACGTCTTCAAATACCAATTGTAGAATTTTCGTATTCTCTAACTCACTACTCGCAAACTATTAGCCCTACAGAAAAAAATGAACAACAAACTATAGTAGGAAATTTAATGTACTTAGATTCTGTGCAAGGATGCGTTTCCGCTCGAGACCTCTGTTTTCGAGTTATTCAAGGAATATGCATTTAAAGGTCGCTTTGTTTTTCTCGAACAATTCGAAATCTATGGCCTCTACCGAAATGCATCCTGATATAAAATTTAACTACATAAAATTTCTTACAAAAAGGTACTTTTCATTTTTTTTCTGTGGGCGTCATAGTTTCCACGTAACAGCGAGAGAATATGAATTTCTTGAACGTGGAATTTGAAGGTGCTGCAGGCTGCGTAAAACACACGGGTTGGGGCAGCTTAATAACCCCTGCGTATACAACACTGACAAACGTAAACTAGACAAAATATGATACTTTCGGTTAATTAAAATTATAATATTGCATGCCATCGTTTAGTTTGTTGTTGTTGTTGTTGTGGTCTTCAGTCCTGAGACTGGTTTGATGCAGCTCTCCATGCTACACTATCCTGTGCAAGCTTCTTCATCTCCTAGTACCTACTGCAACCTACATCCTTCTGAATCTGCTTAGTGTATTCATCTCTTGGTCTCCCTCTACAATTTTTACCCTCCATGCTGCCCTCCAGTGCTAAAGTTGTGATCCCTTGATGCCTCAGAACATGTCATAGCAACTGATCCCTTCTTCTAGTCAAGTTGTGCCACAAACTCCTCTTCTCCCCAATTCTATTCAATACCTCCTTCATTAGTTATGTGATCTACCCATCCAATCTTCAGCATTCTTCAGTAGCACCACATTTCGAAAGCTTCTATTCTCTTCTTGACTAAACTATTTATCGTCCACTTTTTACTTCCATACATGGCTACACTCCATAGAAATACTTTCAGAAACGACTTCCTGACGCTTACATGCGTACTCGATGTTAACAAATTTCTCTTCATCAGAAACGCTTTCCTTGCCATTGCCAGTCTACATTTTGTATCCTCTCTACTTCGACCATCATCAGTTAATAGCAAAACTCCTTTACTACTTTAAGTGTCTCATTTCCTAATCTAATTACCTCAGCATCACCCGACTTAATTCTACTGCATTCCATTAACCTCGTTTTGCTATTGTTGATGTTCATCTTATATCCTTCTTTCAAGACACTGTCCATTCCGTTCAACTGCTCTTCCAAGTCCTTTGCTGTTTGTGACAGAATTACAATGTCATCGGCGAACCTCACAGTTTTTATTTCTTCTCCATGGATTTTAATCCATACTCCGAATTTTTCTTTTGCTTCCTTTACTGCTTGCTCAATATACAGATTGAATAACATCGGAGAGAGGCTACAACCCTGTCTCACTCCCTTCCCAACCACTGCTTCCCTTTCATGCCCCTCGACTCTTATAACTGCCATCCGGTTTCTGTAAAAATTGTAAAAAGCCTTTCGCTCCCTGTATTTTTCCCCTGCCACCTTTAGAATTTGAAAGAGAGTATTCCAGTCAACATTGTCAAAAGCTTTCTCTAAGTCTACTTTGTTACTGATTACTAAATAGTATTTTTGTCTTTTAATGTACCACTAGCAATAACTTATCGTGAAAGTTATTGTCACTTTTTAAACACCAATGCTAATTTCTTTATATACGTTTCATTCTGTACTCCAAGAAATAAAGCGGAATACTTGAGATCTGCCCCATAATATAATTGTGATTCTTTTCACTGATTAACGTTTGTGTGGTAGTGGGTTCTCAATTGGAAATAAATGGGAGGGATTGCAAGTTATATCATCTGCCTGAAGCCAAGGGAAATCTCGCGAAAACCTTGACGTGGTTGAGGTACTGGAACTACTTAAATTTTAGTCTAAGACAGTGTTGTCCCACTATCCCAATGAGAGGATCTGTATCTTTTATTTAATTATTTTTTAAGTCTAGAGAGTACGATGAGCTGTTGTAGGACTTCCTGATGACTGAGGGAAACCTCACGAAAACGATGGTTTGGACTGGGGAATTTAAGAACTGTAATTTGTAACTGGAACACTTGTCCAGCGCCTGACACAGACATTAAACATTTTGTATATATATATGTGTTGTGTGTGTGTGTGTGTCACGTAATGTGCTCTTGCACAACCAAGCATCTCAAGTGTCCACTTAATTTCACCTGTGAGTTTGCTGCTAAACAAATATTTTTTATATATAAGAAAAGGAAGTTTTTAAACTGCATGTTGGGTCTTGCAATGTACAAGTGAAACTATTTATTTAGTTCATTTTTGTTGTCAACGCTTTTCGATGCCAAAAGATATACGTGAAGTGTTAACTAGATGGCAGTTAATACAGCACCTTCACTGATTTTGCTAAGATTGCGTAGAGACGGGGGTATGCCTGTGAGTACCCAATCGCAGCAATAGCACCGTTACATTGTGGGAATATCGTCAACAGAAACAGCTGAAAAAATCTCCATATTAATAAATGGCTAAAGGCTACGATCAAAAAATTTGGGTAAACAGGTAAATTAGATGGTGCAATAGGGAGAAGAAGGCCCATTCCCATGCCAGTTGTCGATGATGGTGCTATAGCCATAGCCGATAGTGCAGCACATGCTTCATATTCTGTAGCCAGTGCTCGAGCAATGTGGTGGGAATTGTCTCCCCCCTGGTTTACGATCCCAAAGATTTTGTGGTGCATTTTACACTGGTATCCCTACAAGATTCAGAATGTGCACCATTTTAAGCCTCAAGATAGGTTACAACTCCGTGACTTTCACTTCGTTTCTTCGATCGCACGGAAAAGGAAGACATGTGGCCAAGGAATGTTCTTTGGACGGACGAGGCACATTTTACCCTGCACGGTTCCGTGAATGTACAGAACTGTCACCTATGACGTTCTAATCCACCACATTTACTACAGGAACACCCACTGCACTCTGCTTAAGTGAATGCTGGTGTGGTTTCACAAGCTCCTTCATTCTCAGTCCGTTTTTCTTCGAGGAGATGACACCCAACGAGCCAGTTAGGTATAAGGTGACATCTGTATATGATAAGGACCTCCTTGTGCAACATTTGAGTCCAGCCTTGTAACAACGCAAAAGTGTACTCATCATTATTTTCATGCAAGACGGTGCGACACCAGAAATCGCTCGCCAAGTGAAAGACTCAGCACGAGAAAACTTCAGTGACGAGGGCATCATCTCTAGGCAATTTCAAGATGCGTGGTTTTCCAGATCCCCGACCTGATCCTTGTGACTTCTGGTTGTGGGGACATCTGAAAGAGCGCTTCTGTGAGGGATGTATCGGGACTCTTCCTGGATTCAAGGATAATATACGATGACATATCGCTCTGGTTAGACTGGATACGCTGCGAGAAGTTTGTCAACCATACCGTATTACGGATGCAGCATCTTCCTGAGTCAAGAGATCATATCGAACATATGTTGTAACTTGCGACCTATCCCAATATACGTGCCAGAACCACCGTTACCATGTCTTTGATCGTTACAACCACCCGGTACATATTCACCTCACTCTGAATAGGGATACCATTTCCTCTGCCAGCGAGATGCCAGCGACCGTTACGTTATAAGGCTCCACAGTAAATGCCACATTTCCTTCAGAACAGTTCAAACATGTATTGATATAATTGTTCGACAGTCTCCGACGAGTTACTCCCCACATCCTTCTCATAACTCAGCGGACGTTAAATTGTAATCCCAATTATTCCTGCTCACCCTGTATCTCTGTTAAATATTTCTGCTTTCATGAATTAGTTACTTTCTTAGTTTCGTGTAACATGGATGATTTGTGTGACTACTATCGAAATGATGTGAAACGAGTCAGCTCACAGGCTATATATGCCTGATTTCTTTGTGTCTACATTGAATGTTGGGCGCTTAAGAATTACTAAATTGTACAGTGAAATAAAGTTGAAAATAATTAACGTATTAATCTGTGTCACTATTCACCTTGAATATGGAAACAAAATTTAACAAAAATACTTGCCATAGTTTAGTTAGTTACACGTTCCATGAATCATTTTGGACGATGCATCCTAATGATGTGGAATGAGTCATTTTACATTCACATCGCAAATTAATTTATACATGTGCTTACATTCTGAACAAGAAAAAAGATATACAGTTTTGAATTAGTAATTCCTAGTCACCACCTTTTACACATTACAGTAATAGAAAGTCTTCTACGGAATAAAAGGAGTTGCCAAAGGGAAACATTCACTGTTTGTCTTGAAATTTTTCTTTGCTGTGTGTCAGACATTTTATATTACTGGCTACATGGACAAAAAATTTTGTTGCAGCACTGTGCACCCCTTTTTGTGCTAAAGACAACCTTAAGTTAGAGATATGAATATAATTTTTCCTTCTGGTATTTTAATTATTAACATTATTTTCTTTGTGAACTATAGTGGATTATTCATAACAAACATCATGAGGGAGTAAATATACTCTGAAGCAGTAATTAGAATGCCCAACTCTTTAAATAGATGTTTACGAGATGAGCACTAAATATTTTTCTCACAGCACGTTTTTGCGCAGTTAAGAATTTCTTTCTTAAAGATGATTTACCTCACAACATTATTCCATATGACATTACTGAATGAAAACATGTAAAATATGTCAACCTACAGATTTCTCTCTCCTCGAGATTTGCAATGATTCTAAGCACAAATGTGGCTGAACTAAGTTGTTTTATGACCTCCAAAACGTTATTTTCCAATTTAAATTCTTATCAATTCTTAGAATTTTCAATTTTGCACCCTACTGATTATAACCTTACCGTCTATTACTCTTGCCATTGGTGTAGCGCCCTAGATGTGCAGAAGTGAATATGTTGTGTCCTTTTAAAATTGAGGGTAGGCCATTTGCAGAAGAGAAGTCAATGATACTTTTAAGAATTTTGTTTACTATGTCTTCTGGTCTTCTGTTTCTGTATGTATGCTTGTGCTGATTACAATGCTAATGTCGTCTGCGAAAAGAATCCTGCTTGTTGTATATTAGACAGAAGATCACTTGCATGTATGAGGGACATTAGTGGACTTGAGAAAGAGCCTTGGGGAACTCCACTGATAATTTCTCCTCCAGTCAGAATTATGACTCAGACTATATTGTTTTAATTACTCAGTAAAACTTTCTGCATTCCTTTGTGTAGATATGACATTATCCAGTGGTTGGCTATACCATCAATCCCATAGAACTTCAATTTATACAGGAAAATACTGTGACTGGTGCTGTTTTATTACTTGATGCTTGTAAAATCTGTTGAGGGAACACGTGAATGACATTCTCAGCAAAGCAACCCTTCTGAAACCCAAACTGTGATTTGCTGAAGACGATATTGTTGCTAAAGTGAGATATTATTTTAGAATACATCGCCTTCTCAAAAATTTTACAAAATCGTATCAGCAATGAAACAGGTCGGTAGTTATCTCTCTGATCACCTTTCTTAAAGAGGGGTAAAAAAACGGCATATTTCAGGCTCTCTGGAAACATGCCTCGAGTTAGTGATGCATTGGATATTTCGGAAAAGACTGGGCTTATTACATACGTACAAATCTTTAGTACTCTATTGGAAACGGCATCAAAACCATATGAGCTTTTATTTTTTAGAGAATGTAAAATTTTCTTAATTTCAGAAGGAGAGATTCCTGATACATTCATATAACTGAATGTCATGAGACTTGCTTTTTGTGCATAACGCTGTGATGATTCTCTTAAGTTGTTTGTCCCTATACTTTCTACTATATTTAAGAAATGATTATTAAATGCATTTGCTACCTGTGATTCATCATTTACAGCCCCCCCCATTTAGTGCAGTATTGATGTTATCTAGTTCCGTGGCTGGTTGTTCTGTCTTCGTTTCACTACATTCGATAGAGCCTTAAGTGTATTTCCGAAATAACTGATTTTTGACATTACATGCAAGTTCCTAGATTTTTTAATAACTGTATTAGCAGTTTTGAATAGTTCTGTAGTGTGCAACTAGTACAGAACCTCTACTTGTTCTTGCAAAAAGATATATTTGCCTTTTCCTTTCACGAGGTATATTTAATCCCTCTAGTGATCCATAGAGGGCTATTTCCAATAACGATATGAATTTCACATGTTGTTGTTGTTGTTGTTGTGGTATTCAGTCCTGAGACTGGTTTGATGCAGCTCAACATGCTACTCTATCCTGTGCAAGCTTCTTCATCTCCCAGTACCCACTGCAACCTACATTCTTCTGAATCTGTTTAGTTATTCATCTCTTGGTGTCCCTCTGCGATTTTTACCCTCCACGCTGCCTTCCAATACTAAATTGGTGATCCCTTGATGCCTCAGAATATGTCCTACCAACCACAAATTGCTCTTCTCCCCAATTCTATTCAATACCTCCTCATTAGTTATGTGATCTACCCAATCTTCAGCATTCTTCTGTAGCGCCACATTTCGAAAGCTTCTATTCTCTGCTTGTCTAAACTATTTATCGTCCACTTTTCACTTCCATACATGGCTACACCCCATACAAATACTTTCAGAAACGACTCCCTGACACTTAAATCTATACTCGATATTAACAAATTTCTCTTCTTCAGAAACACTTTCCTTCCCATTACCACTCTACATTTTGTATCCTCTCTACTTCGACCATCATCAGTTATTTTGCTCCCCAAATAGCAAAACTCATTTACTACTTTAAGGGTCTCATTTCCTAATCTAATTCCCGCAGCACCACCCGATTTAATTCGACTACATTCCATTATCCTCTTTTTGCTTTTGTTGATGTTCATCTTATACCCTCCTTTCAAGACACTGTCCATTCCGTTCAGCTGCTCTTCCAGGTCATTTGGGTCTCTGACAGAATTACAATGTCACCGGTGAACCTCAAAGTTTTAATTTCTTCTCCGTGGATTTTAATCCCTACTTCGAATTTTTCTTTTGTTTCCTTTACTGCTTGCTCAATATACAGATTGAATAACATCAGGGATAGGCTACAACCCTGTCTCACTCCCTTCCCAACCACTGCTTCCCTTTCATGCCCCTCGACTCTTATAACTGCCATCTGGTTTCTGTACAAATTATAAATAGCCTTTCCCTCCCTGTATTTTACCCCTGCCACCTTCAGAATTTGACAATCAACATTGTCAAAAGCTTTCTCTAAGTCTACAAATGCTAGAAACGTAAGCTTGCCTTTCCTTAATCTTTTCTCTAAGGTAAGTCGTAGGGTCAGCATTGCCTCACGTGGTCCAACATTTCTACGGAGTCCATTTCACATAAAGAAGATTAAATTTTTGTGTTAGTATTTGGTTCATCACAAATTCCATCCCAAGTCATTCCCTTTAAACTATTCTTAAAAACATTTGTCGTGGAGCCATTAATTATTCTAACTTATTTCCACTGAAGAGTATTCATGCTGTAAGGCAGTATGTTATTTGTCCTAACTAACTGTGCTTTATGATCAGAGAGAGCATTTGTTACAGGGTAAACAGTTATTTTATTGCTTTGAGCTTCAGCAAAGAAAACATTGTCAGTTAGGGTTCGATGTCTTTATCCATTCGTGTTAAAAAGTCAATTATTCAGAACAAATTGTAGGATCCAAATAAACTTTCCAGATAATTTTTCCTATCAAAATCCGTTAGAAAATGTAAATACGAGTCATCACAGGCTATTAACCGTTTGCTGCTGTCTGACAGATAGCACAGTAAGGAATCAAGATTCCTCATGAACAGTTCAAAACATACAGCGATCTACATACAGTTACAATTAAAAGTGGACTGTTTTCGTGCAGTTCCCTTTTAATTGTTAGAGGTATTTTAAACCCATCTTTGAAACTACAGCAAACTGCGTTTCTTCTCATCAAAACAGATTTGTTTTATTGAAATAAAACATCATCAGAGTTGGTACTTTAAGTTAGATTTATTCTCACATCAGGAAACGGCACCTGGTTGCACGTTTTTGAGGTATTCCTTCGTTTGGCACCATTATTTTTCTTCTAGTCCAATATTACTTTCCAGAACTATGCATTTCTTGATGTGAAACAGTGTAGCACCACTACAGTAGCGAAAATCCAACATACACTGAGGTGACAAAATCACGGGGTATCTCATAATATCGTGTCAGACCTCATTTTGACCGTGGTAGTGCGGCAGCTCGGCCTGGGATGGACCAAAGTCGTTGGAAGCACACTGCAGAAATACTGAACCAAGATGCCACCACAGCCGTCCATAATTGGCGAAAGTGTTGCCTGCGCACGATTTTGTGATACAAACTAACTTCCCGATTAAGTCCCATGAATGTTAGATGTCATTCATGTCGGGCAACCTGGATGGCCAAATCATTCGCTCGAACTGTCCAAAATGTTCTTCAATCCCAACGCGAACAATTGTGGCCCGAGTACTTTGCGCATGGTCACCCCTGACCATTCTACCGTTATTTGGGAACCTGAAATCCATGAATGACTGCAAATGATCTTCAAGTAGCCAAACATAACCATTTTCGGTCAATGATTGCTTCATTTGGACCAGAGGACCCAGTCCATTCGATGTAAACACTGCCCACACGATTGTGGAGCACCACCAGCTTGCTCAGCGCCTTTTTGACAACTTGGGTAATGGCTTCGTGGGGTCTGCGCCTGGAACATTATCATCAACTCTTACTAACTGAAATCGGGACTCATCAGACCACTCCTTGGTTTTCGGGTTGTCTAAGGTCCAGTCGATATGGTCACGGACCCAGGACAGACGCTGTAGGCAATGTGTTGTTAGCAAAGGCACTCGCGTCGGTCGTCTGCTGCCACAGCCCATTAACGTCAAATTTCGCCGCACTGTCCTGACTGATACGTTCCTCGTATATCCAGCATTGATTTCTGCCGTTATTTCACGCAGTGTTGCCAATGTGCTAGCACCACCAACTCCACGCAAACGCCACTGCTCACAATCGTTAAATCAAGGCAGTCGACCGCTATTATGTCCGTGGTGAGAAATAATACCTCAAATTTGGTATTCTCGGCACGCTCTTGACTCTGTGGATCACGGAATATTGTATTCCCTAACGAAAGTGTTGCCTGCGCACGATTCTGTGAAACAAACTAACTTCCCGATTAAGTCCCATGAATGTTAGATGTCACTCATGTCGGGCAACCTGGATGGCCAAAGCATTCGCTCGAACTGTCCAAAATGTTCTTCAATCCCAACGCGAACAATTCATTGGGAGAGTGCTTGGAAAATGTAGTCCATCAACAAAGGAGGTGGCTTACAAAACACTCGCTCGACCTATACTTGAGTATTGCTCATCAGTGTGGGATCCGTACCAGATCGGGTTGACAGAGGAGATAGAGAAGATCCAAAGAAGAGCGGCGCGTTTCGTCACAGGGTTATTTGGTAACCGTGATAGCGTTACGGAGATGTTTAATAAACTCAAGTGGCAGACTCTGCAAGAGAGGCGCTCTGCATCGCGGTGTAGCTTGCTCGCCAGGTTTCGAGAGGGTGCGTTTCTGGATGAGGTATCGAATATATTGCTTTCCCCTACTTATACCTCCCGAGGAGATCACGAATGTAAAATTAGAGAGATTAGAGCGCGCACGGAGGCTTTCAGACAGTCGTTCTTCCCGCGAACCATACGCGACTGGAACAGGAAAGGGAGGTAATGACAGTGGCACGTAAAGTGCCCTCCGCCACACACCGTTGGGTGGCTTGCGGAGTATAAATGTAGATGTAGATTTCCAAAATGGAATGTCCCATTCTTCTAGCTCCAACTACCATCCCGCGTTCAAAGTTTGTTAATTTCTGACGTGCGGCTAATCAGTTCGGAAACATTTTCACATCAGTGACCTGAGTACAAATGACAGCTCCGCCAATATGCTGCGCTTTTGCATCTTGTGTAAGCGGTACTCCCGCCAGTTGTATATGTGCGTATCGCTAACCCATGACATCTTGTCACCTCAGTGTAAAACACCTCCACGGACGAGTTATTTCAATAAAACAAAACTCGTTTGATAAAAAAATACATATTTTCTTGTAGTTGCACAGGTGGATGGAAAATACCTACAATAATTAAGAAGATCTACGCCTAACTCTTTTTATCCATTATATTACACATGGCATCCGGATTTAATAAGATTTAAGTTGTGGAACAGAAGGTCATATCAGAGGAAACAGTTTCAGATTATATTTGAAATTATCTGTTCTACAAGTCAGAAAAATTGCGTTATTATGCAAAAGACGAAAGACTTCTGTAAATGTATGTTCAGCACCTTTCTGCGCCACCATCAGCTTTAGTAGTGATTAACGTAGGCCTTATTCTGCCTTGCAGTGTTTTGGTAGTGGACATTACATATTTAAAATTGTGACGGATAATCAAGTTACAAGAAGAGCCGTTATACGTCGTAGAGTGCCTTATAGAACTTGGAGAAACCATGTTCGATATTGAGTCAAGAGACATACATCCTTTGTAAAGATACGAGACTAGAATTACATATATTCAGAAGAGTAGCTACAACTTTCCTTCCTCGTACCATTCGGGTATGGAACAGGTGCGGATTTTTTTTTGGGGGTGGGGGTGGGGGTGGGGCGGGGGCTGGGGTGTAGTGGGTAAACGATAGCGATGCGCTGTGTACCACCCACCAGCCACCATTTGCAGAGTGCAGGTGTGTGTTCGTATTTGTAGATTTATGACGAATTTCATCCGTGAATGTACTGCGCCGGGGGACAACCAGTACGTGCGGAGCGTAAATATCTGACGTGGACTCGTCCTTAATATAAACACCGGAACATATATTTTTTTAAATGTCAGTTACATGAAGAGTGGCGCTCAGAATTTCTCCAAGGCTCTCTTATAGACTTGCTAGAAGACGTTCTATTAGCAACACGGTTGCAGCAGCAAGTTGAGTGTCCAACACATTTATCCTCAGTGACCAGGCATATCTAAAATCAGTTAATTCTGGTCAATGGGTTGGTGGAGAAGGACCGCTGACTTGTTCACCGCTGTCTTCAGGTGTAATTCGTCTCGAATTTTCTTTTGGAGACATTACAGAGACACTTTCCACCCTGTCTTACCACGCGAGATGATATGAAAGAACTAGAGTTAGTTCAGGGTCCTTAAGATACACAAAGGCGGGCAGGGATGTGCTTCGAATGAGACGAAAAACATGTTGAACATGTGTTGGAGTAAACAGAAACACAGAAATGTGTTATTTTCCAATAATTTGTTAGAAGAGTTGAAATTCTACGAAAGGTTTATTCAGAGTTAAAAGCCAAAGAAAAAGTTTGTCTAAGTCCTGCATTCTTAAAAAGCACTTCCGCTTAGCAAAAAAAAGTTTCTTTTCCTTTCATTAAGCTCTGTTCAAATCGTCATGGCCAGAAAGTTTTGATGTTTTCCCCAAAACGGCGCTAAATAAAACTTAAACTTTCTGATGTTTTCAATGGTAACGATTTTATCCTATGTTCACATTTGAGACTCTGTTGTTGAGTTCATTTTCTCCATTTTGCAGTAGCTTACAAGCAATGTAAGGGTCACAATTCCAATCACTGTAATTGGTTTGCCTAAAACGCATCTGATACTATAACGATCGGACCTGTCGTACAGATATTCTTTCTCGGAAACAGTGACCCCTGATCTTTTTCTGGTAAAATGCGTTCTCGATAAATAGACAAGGTCGAATAGAATGACGAATTTCCTAGAGGCTGCTGCAGAATGGGGAAAAATGTGTATACTCAGAAATTTCTATTAGACTGCCCAACTCTTTCAAGAGATCTGTGGGTTAACACCGCATAATGGTTATTCTCACTGCTTGCTTTGGTATAAAATCATTATTTTCTTCTTAGGTGATCAGTTACCTAATAAAATTATACCTAGAGTCATTAATGACTGTAAATATGTGAAATATACTAATATGTTTATTTGCATAATTCCAAATTTAGCTATTGCAGGAAATGTGTGATCTGCCGAACTTCATTCCTTGAGAAGCTCAGTAACATGTTTACTGCAGATTCTCATCAGTTTGGAACAGTCTACGCTAACTTAGGCAAGGTCTCAAGTTATTGATGTCAATGCTCTTCCATACGTAAGACAATGTTTCAGAAATTAATAAGAATATGCACTAGTTTTCTTTGGTCTATTGTATCCGATGGGAATGCGAAGGTACGTTTACATATAGAGTACGTTATTCTGTAGATGAATACTGATCATTACATTACGTTTGAGTATAGTTGACTCCATGTGATATGTTAATTATGGTGCTACTCCATTTTTTCCTGCAGAACCGATGTAACTTGTATTGAATGGAAAGTCCTTTTGCAAAATACCACATATTCATTATGTCTGCTGTCTCTCTAAATATATGAATCATAAAACTTTTACTTCGATATCATCACGAGATGTGTTCCGTATAGCTAAAAACGAACCTTTAGCCCATAAAACCACTCGGCTGTTATGAGAGCGAAGTTTCTCACGACGACGACCTTGTATAACACATTCTCGGTTTACTTGTCGCGTCGAACCCGTTGTAGCATCAGGATTTCGACGAAATTCTTTTACTAAAGAAGCACTAGAATTTCGAATGGAGGGAATAACTGCAACAGTAACAGCAGTTATAATATTTGTGATGAGTGGAATAGCGCTCTCGAAGGTGAGAAAGTACAGACGAATGTGCTGACCTGTTCACACTACTACGTGAGTTGTGGCGCCACAGGGGCGGACACTGACACGAACTCCAGCAGAATGACGTAATGATGACACTCGCCGAACAGTCACACGCCATCTATAAGCTATGTACGGTCACCATAATAGTAACCACGATAGTCAGCTGTTCTTGACGATGACGGTGGAGAATTTCGTCGAAAACTTGAATTTTTACTAACATTTGACATTGCAAGTTGAAAGCCTGGCCATCTTTAATTAACCTTCAACTGGAAGTTCATAAGAGATTGAGACCCTGGTTTAATTCCCTGAAGTGCTTCCTTTTCATATCAAATATGACGCACATGCAAGTAAACGCACTGTGACTGAGATTATTAAGATTTCTGAGTGGCAAGGACTGTGGCAGAGCGCACGGAAATAAAAGCAGGTTAAGAAGAGTAAACTAACTGTAAGACAAAAGTGATACTGAATCCTCACTGCAGACCTCATACATTTACTAACTGTATACGTAAAGAAATTATTTCTTACAGATTGTATCCCATAGAGTGTATTTTATAGATTGTATCCTACATATTGTATCTGACAGAATGTATCTTATAGACACAATTTGAGCGTTGCGAATGTTTTTGCCAGCTGTGTCCTACGGTACCTAGTAAACTGAAAAACTGTGAATTTGTGTAGTAGGATAAGTTGTTTCGATGACTTCGTCTCCGCTAACGCGTGTTTCGAAGTTCCACTGCGACATAGACCTAACTGTAATTTGCATGAAATTTCTACGAGACGAAGGGCCCATTTGGATACATTTTAATAACTTTCAGATGTCTTGCCCACGCTTCTTATTACTTCCAAATTGGCTTCCGGGTTTCGACATTCCGTCACTTTCAAAGGCAGTGTTACGTCAATCACAGAAAATTTTTTATGTTTTATATAACATTGCCTTTTAAAATACAAAGTGTGGTCATGAAATCCGAAAGTTATCGAAGGGCATAAATTTAGCTGTATAGCTGAAATTCTCACTTAATATGTTTTTACTCACTGTTTAATGTAGGTTACTTCGCCCTAGCTGTGAAAACAATTAAAATGAACAGAGTACGTTTCAAGAATTTTGTTCTTGGGCGAACACATGTAGAGGTATGGAACACGTGGAAAGATTCATTAAGCAAAGGTCAAAGAGAAGGAAAATGAATTCGTAATATCTCAACTATACTCAAACGTAATGTAATGATCAGTATTCATCTACAGAATAACATACTCTATACGTAAACGTTCCTTCGCATTCCCATCGGATACAATAGACCAAAGAAAACTAGTGCATATTCTTATTAATTTCTGAAACATTGTCTTGCGTATGGAAGAGCATTGACATCAATAACTTGAGACCTTGCCTAAGTTAGAAATGGATATCGATCCCCAAGTGCTCTAAGGAAGTCGATAGCGCAACCAAAAACTTAACATTCCCCATGCCAAAAAAGGGCGAAATGTACTGTGGACACAAACCTGTAACACGCCCGGGAGGAAAGGGGGGGTCGATATGCGGTACTAATAATGCTAGCCTTAGCACTCGAGACTGTAGTTCACTCCCTAGACACAGGAAGGGGGCTAGATATTTAACGGCCATGTGCCTAAACCCACGTACCTGGTCTTTCCCGTGGCGGTTGATCTGCTCCTCTGCACTGCCTGCTATGACGTGTCCTGTAATGACTATTTTCTAGCAGGGAGAGGATCCACTCACACCAACAATACTCAATTGATCTGGTAGAATTCACTTTATTCTGTTAAACACTCGCTCAAGGTGGGGCTGCCCTGTTCACAATCAACATTATTCCACAATGGACGTGATCCTTATTTGTACGCCACGTACGTATCCGTTGTGACGTATAAGGTTGCTGTCTAAATGATGGCATCCAATACACGGTACACAGAACATAAAATAATCACTGTTCAACGGATATATTACCAGTCGACGATTGGCATAGTTCTTCCAACAGCACTAAAAACTCAGTAGCTTATAATACGAACGTGCGCGTGACAGAATTGCGACGCGAATGCTCCATAAAATTCCATGTACGATATACGAACAAGAAAGTACCTGAGCTCGTGATATTCATCCAGTCAAAACAATATATGTTTCTTTCACTTAGAGCCTGCAGTTAGGATCATACCAGTCCACGTTAATTTTCCGTAACCGCCGCGACGCGGTTGATGATGTTCTCCCGACACGACACACGAAACCGACAAACATCACCTTCTTGATAAGCATTGATGCTGTGTTGTGAACACTGAAATTAAACGCAAAACTTTGTGGCAAATATTTTCAATTACTTCACTACAACTTGTAAGATACGTGCTGCAGTCACGGCATCAACACAACACTCCGCGCACGCTCCACGAAAGCTACGCCATGACTCCCCTCTGTTACTCTGCGCTCGGCAGAGAGGTGAGTATCGATAGTCAACGACACAATTCTATGCTTACAAAACTAACTCTACATATCCTGAAAGGTGGCTTAATTAACTATCACCTAAATGTAGCGCAAATGTGAAAGTCAACAACCATCCCGCCATGATCCAGACGAAGTCGACTTCACTATCACAAAACGGACCTTCTGTACTACGAGGAACAGCGGAATAGCCAGTCTTCATAGTAGCAGTAAATGAAGTACGTTCCTATGGTGGCCACGAGACCTCCCAAAACAAATATTGTCTTTTAGCGTTTCTACTGGCCGGCTCCGTCGAAGCTCGAACGACCTATCAAGACATAAATTGCAGTTTTCACCCAGAGACGTACTGCGCTAGCAGACAGATAGGTAACCACAGATCTTTGAGGCTGACAAGTGACTACCGTAATGCGTACGCGGCATGGAAACTGTTCACGCCAAAGGTGATGCCTGTAAAATTAAGCCAATAATACTAAACTACTGAGCTTTTCATGTAAACTTGTTGAAAGATTTCCCGTTGGCTTCTGTCTCAGGTTCTTCAGGTGACATTTATTTGATGATTTTTGTGACGTTTCGTCAGCTGGAGTGGCAGTCACTGTCAGAACTTCATCCTCCATGTCTGATGATTTTTATGACGTTTCGCCGCCAAACGAGCGGCTTGACCGGCTCGCACTCGTGCTGACGAAACGCCAGGTAAATCATCAAAAGCAGACTTCGGCCGAAGAATCAGAGTCAGCAGCGAACAGGCAGTTCGAAAACCAATGATGTGTTTTTTGAAGTTTACGCTGCGGATCGAATGTTCCGTCAGTTTTTGGAAGTGCCATCCAGGATATTATTAAGACTTGCACCGGTATTTCGGCTTCAAATCCAATTTATGCTGTGGAGTAAACACACGCGCGTCAAAGATAACACTGTAAGAAGAGGTCAACCATGGATAAAACCTTAACCCTCTCGGAGTAAAATAAACCAATTGCCGAGTCAGCGAACGACAGTGTTTACGAAGTATTTAGTTGATTATTATAGATGGCATATGATGGAATGCAGGCAGCGAAGATCTATTACAATATATCCTTTGAAAGTGCAAACGTGAAATGAGAATTTTCCACGATTTGTCGAGCTGGAAACCCTCGTCTCAGCTGTGCAGGTTGTCCACTAACTGTATTTCCACAGTTTCCCTGGCCACTGAATTCTAGTAGGATGAGGCTGTGGCCAGTATCATAACATTCCTGTAAGATTTCCAATACATTATTAAGCCTATGTTAATTCGTACCAGGTACGGCTTAAAATAATGTATAGTTTGGACTGTGAAAACGATCCGTAGAATGATATTTCAGTGTTGAGATGACTTTATCGACACGTACCGAAAAATAATAAATTATATTTAAATAAATGAAAAGAAATAAAAAGCTATGGACTGGCCAGTGGGAATAGAATGGTCAGCCACTGTAGACTTGGCGGGCAGGAGTAGGCGGTTGTATCGCTGATGTTCATTGTAACGTTCTTTTACAGTGCCTATTGATTGGAAATGGCTAGGAGATACTGGAAGATTGCAATGAGATTACATCCTGGTCAGGCAGAGATTCCGAAATCAGATACTGGATTGTAAGGCGTACCCAGGAGCTCATATAGACTCAGATCACGATTCAGTAGTGATGAGAGTACGCTGAAGGTTAAGAAACTAGTCAGGAAGAATCAATAAGCAAAGATGTGTGATACGGAAGTACTAAGGAATGAAAGAGTACACTTGAAGTTGTGTGAGGCTATAGGTACTGCGATAAGAAATAGCTCAGTAGGCATATCATTTGGAGACGAACGGACATCTCCAAAACGGGCAATCACAGAAGTTTGGAAAGAAAAACTTAGGTACAAAGAAAGCAACTAAGAAGAAACCATGGGTAACTGAAGAAATGCTTCAGTTGATCAATGAAAGAAGCAAGTATAAATACGTTGAGGGAAATTCAGGAATACAGAAACACAAGTCGCTTAGGAATGAAATAAATAGGAAGTGCAGGGAAGGCTAAAGTGAAATGACTACATGAAAAATGTGAAGAAATCGAAAAACAAATGATTGCCGGAAGGACTAACTCGGCATATAGAAAAGTCAGAACAACCTTTAATGACATTAAAAGCAAGGGTGGTAACATTAAAAGTATAATGGGAATTCCACTGTTAAATGTAGAGAAGAAAGCAGATAAGTGGAAAGAGTACATTGAAGGGCTCTATGAGCGGGAGACTTGTCTGTTGTGGTAGAAGAAGAAACAGGAGTCGATAGGAAAGAGGTAAGGGATCCAGTATTAGAACCAGAATTTCAAAAAGGTTTGGAAGACTTAAGGTCAAATAAGGTAGAAGCGACACGTAACATTCCTTCAGAATTTCTAAAATCACTAGGGGAAGTGCAACGAAACCCCATATTCATGCTGGTGTGCAGAACGTATGGGTCAATCGATGTACCATCCGACTTCCGGAAAAATAGCATCTACACAATTCCGAAGACTGCAAGAGCTGACAAGTGCGAGAATTGTCGCACAATCAGCTTAACAGCTAGTGCATCCAAATTGATGACAAGAATAATACATAGAAGAATGGAAAAGTAAATTGAGGGTATGTTAAATGCTTATCAGTTTGGCTTCCGGAAAGGTAAAGGTACCAGAGAGGAAGTTCTGACGTTAAGGTTGATAATGAAAGAAAGACTAAAGAAAAATCAAGACACGTTCATAGGATTTGTCGACCTGCAAAGAGCGTTCGACACTATGAAATAGTGCAAGATGTACGTAATTCAGAGGAAAAATAGAGGTAAGTCACAGGGAAATACGGGTAATATACAATATGTACATGAACCAAGGGAAAACAAAAAGACTAGAATATCAAGAACGAAGCGTTAGGATTAAAAAGGGTGAAACACAGTGATGTAGTCTTCCGCTCGTACTGTTCAGTCTATTCATCGGTGTAGCAATGGTGGAAATGGAATTAAACTAAGGTGAAAGATTATCAATGACAAGATTCCCTGATGATATTGCTCTCCTCAGCGAAAGTGAAGAAGAATTTCAAGATCTACCGAATGGAATGAACAGTCTGCTGAGTACAGAATATGGATTGAAAGGAAAAGACGAATATAATGAGAAGTAGCAGAAACGAGAACAGAGAGAAATTTAACATTGAGTTCAGCTACAAAGACAGTAAAATAACCCATGAGGACGGTGCGAGGAGAACGTCAAAAGCAGACTAGCACTGGCAAAAAGGGCACTCTTGGGCAAGAGAAGTCTATCACTATCAAGCATAGGCCTTAATTTACGGAATAAATTTCTGAGAATTTACGTTTGGAGCACAGTACTGTATGGCAGCGAAACATTGACTGTGCGAAAACTGGAACAGAAGACAATCGAAACATTTAAGATGTGGTGCTACAGACGAATGTTGAATATTAGGTGGACTGATAAGTTAAGGAATGAGGAGATTCTCCGCAGATTCGGAGAGGAAAGGAATACATGGAAAACACTGTCAAGAAAAACGGACAAGATTATAGAATATGTCTTAAGACATCATGGAATAGCTTGCACAGTACTAGAGGCACAGTAAGGGGGTAAAAACTGCACAGGAAGACAGAGACTGGTATACATCCGGCAAATTACTGAAGACGTAGGTTGCAACTGTTACTCGGAAAAGAAGAGGTTGGCACAGGAAAGAAATTCGTGGCGGGCGGGACCAAACCAATCAGAAGATTGATGCCTGAAAAAGGAAATTTGTCCTTGTACCGTTTACCAAACACACAAGGAAGGCGGGTATATACCAGATACCTTGTGAGTGTGGTACACAGTGTGAATAATACTCACTGTAAAAGAGCACTAGCGATAGACTCGCCTATTACAACCAAAGAAATCTGCTGTGGCTGAACACTGTATTTTCATTGGTCATTCCTTGGACGACGAAAAGTTAAGATACTAGTCACAGCGTTATCCTGCTGGGATTCAAGAACGCTGTGGAAATACAGTTAGCAGACAACCTACTCAACCGAACGAGGGTTTCCACCACGAGAAATCATGGGACCCTTTATTTCACGTCTGCACTCTCAAATGAAATATTGACCGACATCTGCCCCGCCTGGCATTCCAAGGTATGCCATCCACACTAATGAACCTATTACTTCGGAAGCACTGTGAATTCGCTGACTCTGGGCTTCCTTTATTTTACTGTGATTTTCCCCTTAGAGATGTAAAGTTTTATCTATGACTGACGACCTTGTCATCAATAGTGTTATCTGGGCCAGCCGCTGTGGTCGAGCAGCTCTAGGTGCTTCAGTCTGGAACCGCGTGACCACTACGGTCGCAGGTTCGAATCCTGCCTCGGGCATGGATGTGTGTGATGTCCTTAGGTTAGTTAGGTTTAAGTAGTTCTAAGTTCTAGGGGACTGATGACCACAGATGTTAAGTCCCATAGTGCTTAGAGCCATTTTTAGTAGCCACCCCCGAAGCCGAGGTCGCTAATGCACCTTCATGCGGTGGCGCTCGACTCGGAGATATGCCGAACAGTCCTGGTGGTGGATGAAATTTTCGCTGCCTGTGTTTGACCGACAAGCGAAAGACACTTGGTGGCGAAAAGTTCGTGGTCAGTAGTCTTTGCACCACTGTCCCAGATTACATTCGAAACCTCTCCACCGTGCCTCACAAAGTGAAGACATATGACGCTGTTGATGGTGATCCGTCTGTAGGATGGGGACTTCGGTGGTCACCTTGGTGCTATTCGTGAAGAGTAGGCTACCTGTATGCGCTAGCACCGGGTTTCACCCTCTCCCCTCTGTCGTCACACAACTAAAACACGACACTGCAATATACAAGCAACATTACCTTTAGATTGGCTGAAAGGTTGTCAGCCGAAATATCGGTACAAGCGTTAATAACATCCCGGATGCACTCCCGCAAAATGAAGGAGTAAACCGATAACATTTCACGCACAACCCACCTGATGTGTAGCCCATTTTAACCCAACCGACTAGAGACCCTGTGCCTTAAAATGACGGACGGCGGCAAGTGCGCACACAGTAGCACTTGATCAACAGCTGCGGCCTGGCCGAGGCGAGGCGATAAGGCGCTGGCGTGAGGGGAAGCGGCCGCGTGTCTGGAGGCGGTCGAGCACGCGTGTCTTGGCACGCTCCGCTGGCGGGGCGGAAAAGCGACCAGCGTGAAAGGGGGCGGCCGGGCCGTGACCGCCGCTTAAATCTCCGGCCGCAGCCAGCCGTGATCGGCCGCAGGTGGCCCCAGAACAAAGGAGCGGCCGCTCCCTCCTGGCCGCGTCCTGTCCTCCACTTTGCGTATTCTCAGGGGCCCTCTCCCCAACACAACTGGTGCTGGGAGGTGTGTCACATTAGAAGCAATAATCGAATAATGATTAAAATATAAGCAAAAATTTATGAGCCTGGTCGCTCATGCTTGTTTCAGTGGTTATTTTGGTCTGATATCTCGCGCTAAATCGAAGCTCCGATTACTAAAGGTACTCTGGCGCGGTTGGTTTTAAAAGGTAGAGGCCCTGAGGAGAGAGTGAGACCAGAGAGCGAGTACTTTCTTGCGGAGAGAAGAGATGGAGCTACTGTGCAATCAGCCATTCGCTGTGGCCTGTGTGTTGTGTCCTGTGTGGACTGGTGGTTGTACGTGCCGGCGTTGGGTTCTGCCAGGCTGGACGAAGTACACAGTGTCTCAATGTCTGCACTTGGCTCGTTTTAGCTTGACTTTGTTCCAAGCTTTCGGCGAATGTAGTTGCTATTTGTTTCCTATTGAAGGCACTGCTCCAGATGTAGCTTATCCTCTCTCTTTCCCTTTATCTTCTCTACACTGTTGACATGCCCAAACCACCCCCACCAGACCATCTGCTTCAGTATGCTGATGACACCGCTTTCCTCGCACTCTATCCCACAATCCAGAAATCCCAACGAACCTCTCTATCCATCTCAATCAGTTTATCTCCTGGTGTAAGAAATGGCTCATCGAGATTCCTCCCCCCCCCCCCCCCCCCCACAAAACTTAGGCAATGATTAGAGGAAGAACTACCCCATCTTCCGCATTCTTTACTTCTACCTTACCACTCATAGACCGTCATATCCAGTTAACTAACACACTAAAATATCTTGGACTAACCCTAGACAGACAGACCTCACCTCCTACCCATCCAACAGAAAGCTGACAATAGACGAAAACTACTACAACTACTAACTGGGCTTACTTTAGATTACATCTCTCCACTGTTCTAGACACTTACGAAACCCTGATCCGACCCATCCTCTGCTACGCAAATGTTGTATGAATCTCTGTCCAACCAAATTTCTGTTTCAGTCCTTCCAAATCCTCGAACGCCAATCACTATGTCTCGCTTTCTGCATCCATTTACCTTCTCCAGCATGGATACTTTACTGTCTTGTCAAATTCCCATCTCTCCTCACCCACAACGAATGGCTCTACATCTACTACACTAACCACAATCTATGTCGATTCCAATAACCCCGATGTCTCCATCCTAATTCCCAACCCTGGTAAGCTACTGTGCCTTCATAAACACATCCTTCCATTCCTACACCCAAACACACTCCAAATCCTAATACAACGTAACTTCAACCAATTCCCTCTCTCAGACAACGAGATCTCCCCCAATATTTATCCCTCCTACTAACTTTAACTCTTCCCCATCTGTCCCACTCGACATCAGGGCTCCTCTCTCTCCTTTTCCCCCTCTCCATCCATCCCTATCCCTTTCCTCTTGTAATAACTACGCTACTTACGTATCACATTACTCTTCAACCTCCGTCTTTCTCACCATCTGTATCCCCACTATCCGCCTCAACTACCATCTATACTTAAGAGGCAACGAAACTGGTATACCTGCCTAATATCGTGTAGAGCCCCCGCGAGCACGCAGAACTGCCTCAACACGACTTGGCATAGACTCGACTAATGTCCGAATTAGTGCTAGAGGGAAGCGACATCATGAATCCTGCAGGACTGTCCATAAATCGGTAAGAGTACCAACATCCCGGATACGCTCAATAATTTTTATATCTGGGGAGTTTGCTGGGCAGCAGAAATGTTTTTAACTCAGAAGAGTGTTCCTAGAGCCACTCTGTAACAGTTCTGGACGTCTGGGGTGTCGCATTGTCCTGTTGGAATTGCCTAAGTCCGCTGGATTGCACAATGGACACGAATGGATGCAGGTGATCACACAGGATGCCTACGTACGTGTCACTTGTCTGAGTGGTATCTAGACGCTTCAGGGGTCCCGTATCACTCCAACAGCACAAGCCCCACACCATTAAGAGTCTCCACCAGCTTCAATTGTCCTCTGCTGACTTGTAGGATCCATGGATTCATGAGGTTGTCTCCATACCCGTAGACGTAGATAAAATCGATACAATTTGAAATGAGACTCGTCCGACCAGGCAACATGTTTCCAGTCATCAGCAATTCAATGTCTGTGTCGACGGGCCCAGGCGAGACGTAAAGTTTGTGTCGTGCCGACGTTACTGGTACACGAGCGGACCTTCTGCTCCAAAAGCCCGTATCGGTGATGTTTCGTTGAATGGTTCGCAAGCTGTCACTTGTTCACGGCCCAGCACTGAATTCTGCAGCAATTTGTGGAAGGGTTGCACTTCTGTCAAGTTGAATGATTCGCATTAGCCGACGTTGGTCCCCTTCTTGTAGGATCTTTTAACGGCCACAGCGATGTCGGAGATCTGATGTTTTACCGGATTAATGATATTCACGATACACTCGTGAACTAGTCGTACTACAAAATCCCCACTTCATCGGCACCTCGGAGATGCTGTGTCCTATAGCTCGTGCGCCGACTATAACACCGCGTTCAAACTCACGTAAACCTTGAAACCCCACCATTGCAGCAGCAGTAGCCGATCTAACAACTGCCCAAGACATTTGTTGTCTTATATAAGCGTTGCAGCGGCGTATTCTGCCTTTTTACATATCTCTGTATTTGAATACGCATGCCTATACCAGTTTCTTTGACACTTCAGTTTATTATCTGCATAATTTCCCTAGCTATCTGACAGCTATCTTTTTACTCACATCTCTCAACCCTATGGAACGTATTATCTCCTATCACAATACTTCTCACCCAGTGCAGGCCCTTCAGAACTTAAGTGGAAGTGCAGTGCTACAGTGCTTTTCCATAGAAGAAGATCACCACATTGCAATTGTGTTTTTTAAGCTGTATACATTTTTCGTCCTTTTAGCTGTCCGTCATTAATATTTTTAATTTAAAACGAAAACAATCCTCATATTCTTTTTTCTCTCATTTTTGTTATATTTTTAAGAATGCCCTTGGCTGAAGAACCGTTGACAGCCCACCGGCCTCCCATATGGGACGAGGGGTATGAAATACCAATAAAGAAAAAAAAAGATATAGCTTGTGGAATAACTTATTGCCACTAGTGTGTGGAATGCCGTCAGCTTCGGATGAGCCTCTAATTGTGACTAATGTATATGGGAAAGGAATTACAGCACTAGTGATGAAGGACACTCTGAGTTCTCTTATTTGAAAGTACCATCCTGATCCAAATATACGTGTCGAAGTAAAACTGTGTAAAGCTCCCCGTCCTGGTTACCAGACGGATTTAGTATCAACGTTCGCGTAGCAACGCAGTGGAAAGACGTTTTCTTAAATTTAAAGATTGCGTTGCGCCAAGTGATTTAGGCATTGGTTATCTATAGTTAAATTGCTAGTTGATTTTGTTAATTAACCCGTGCAGTTCCTTCTCTTGTTAAGTAATAAACTTTCTTGGTAACTTTAACTCCTTGCTTGAAATTTGCTAATTACGTCAAGATTTGATGGTCTCAAGGTTAAAAACATTTTATTCATGTGCCTGCTTGTTGTAAGTGCTCAAAATTTGTTGTGTTGCATGAGCTATTACCATGTGCTGAAGTTTTATTGCTAAAACTTATTTAAGGCCAAATTGGAAGTCACATGGATGGCTTGTATAAGTGAAACGAAGCTATCACCCAATCTAGAGTAAATGCCACCACTCAGATAGGGCTCCTCAGGAAACAAGGCACCTGATATCCACTTACTGTGAGAGGAATTGGCCTACTTGCCATTTTATTATTTATTTTACAAATTATTAATATTTGTTGATAGATTTTTTATAGCTCGTTTTTTTATTTATCGTAAAGTTTTACTTAAGGGATTCATAAAATTTATGAAATCATTTAGACTGAAAGTTTTGAACGTTTGATTTTTTTTTACTGTAAAATTTACTTAAACATTTTGGATATTTGGTATAATTGCAAAGTTTACTTAAATTCAAATTTAAACTGTCATGGACCGGTAATGAAAGTACGTATTGCTTAAAATAAAAAAGGTTTCAGCAGGTTGTTATTTTGAAATCACCGGTCTCTGGTATTTAGTACAGTAAATAATTTCTTTTAAATTACTGGTTAAACATTTCTTGACCCAGCACTTCTCCCACTTGACAAGCTTGGTGAAACCTTCCCGTCTCCTCTATATCTCTTTTGTTGTTACGCAATAACCGTCTCCTCTATATCTCTTTTGTTACGCAACCTTCCCTTTTACAATAAACTATGAAATCTTCTCTTTGAAATTTATTCTCTTTCTCTATCTTCGCATACAAATTTAATTGCTGCTTATTAAAAGTGATTTTCTGATTATTTCGATGAAACATAGAATGTGTCGTCGTCGTGGCCCTCAGTCGTTATCTGCAAAAACCCAAAACTGTTCCTTACCTTTTTTACTGTTACTGGATCGCCATCTGACTGCTACATCGAACTGCGACATGAATACACTTACTCTGGTTTACTATACTCTATTAGCTGCTGGTGGGCTTTCATAATAAGTGACTGTATTTATTACCAAAGCTGACGTTATTCTTTAATAGCAAAGCTGACGTTATTCTTTAATTAATTTGACTGAAGTTACGTAATTCATAGTTAAACTTTTTCTTGACAACAATAAAAGTTTGCAAAGTTTTACGTTGATGGTTTTTGGGATGGATTATAATTAGAAATGCAATATTGCTGGCAAAAGTTAATTATATTCTGAATGAAATGATTTTACAAACGTTCAAATGGGACTTACTTTTTACAATAATCTTATAACTAGCAATGCACAAACATACCTTCAGTAGTCTTGAGTTTCACAAAAAATTAATTCAATAATATTAGTTCCTCTTATTATAATAGTTAGCTTATGTCTCTGTACACCCGTTTATAATCTCTTGTAAATCATAGCTAGTGGCTGGCAGGCACAACGCTCCGCTCAACCTCTCGCTTCAGACCTACTACCGACTCGCTTCACTTCTCGCTTACTACTGACTTCCTACGAACGCTAAAGTGCGATCTCTGACAAGCTTGGAACTGCCCTTTTGATTCAAATAATTAGTATTTGTCTGTTTAAAACTATATTTGAACTGACGTTTTTAAAGGTAAGGGGCCAATATTAATCATCTGCTTATATGGTACAGGTCCGCGTGTTGAACGCAATACAGCAGCGATTCTGTGTGGTATATAATGGAAGAGACCTTGGTAGGTTTTTGTGATTTTGTGGCATCAGGTGCATATGACCAGGTTACGAAATTCCCAAAATTTACGGGCTGGCAGTCTGAGAGCGCGGAGCTGGCGCCCGAGGGTTCACATCAAGCGAATATGGTGGCGAAGACATCAATAGGAGTTGACAGTGATGCTCCTCACTGTAACACTATTTGGCACTGTGATATGCTCAGTTATCCTACAGGATGGTGGCATCGCCGTCGGGGAAGACATCATATATGAAGGTGGCACTACATAAAAGTCATATCGTCCACAGCTACCATGGTGCCTTCGATTATTTCCGCAGGTTCAATGGAAGCCCAGGTGAATGTCCCCCGTAGCATAATAATTCTCCCATCAGTTTACGTCCGTGGACCAGTGCCTGTTTCCATTAAACCACGGTCCAATCTCGATGATTCTTTGTCCACTACAATCGTATTTTACGTGGTAGTTGTGTCAAAATGGGAACATGTAGGCGTCTTGAGGACACCTACTCCACTGCTGAATAGTTTAGTAGAATAACTGACCAATTGCTGTTCAAAAATTTTAATTTTTTCAGGCGCTTCGGGTGCGGCCCATCATCATAACATAAAAAAAGTCTTCGTACAAATTAAACAATCATGTATGTCTGCCGTCAGCGTAAGCGCTCAACTCAGTAGTACTTGGATAGCAATGCTGACGGCGGACACATCACATTATACTTTGAATGAAGACTTTTCTTTTTGACGTTTTGATGATGGGCCGTGCCCAAATGCTCCAGTACATAAGAATTTTTGAACAGCAAGTGACCGGTTATTTTAGCGTCCTATTCAGCAGTTGCGTAAGTCTCCTCAAGTTTACATCACGGTCGCAAGCCTTCGGTAAAAAAAAAAAAAAAAAAAAAAAAAAAAAAAAAAAAAAAAAAAAAATGTAGTTGTCTCTTGCGGCATTTAATTTTCAGCAATGTATACTGTACGGTGTGCTCCGAAACACTCATGTCTGTGTCAGCTATGTACTGACAAGGGAACCTCCCCAACGCACCCCCCTCAGATTTAGTTATAAGTTGGCACAGTGGATAGGCCTTGGAAAACTGAACACAGATCAATCGAGAAAACAAGAAGAAGTTGTGTGGAACCGTGAAAAAAATTAGAAAAATACAAACTGAGTAGTCCATGTGCAAGATAAGCAATATCAAGGGGAATATGAGCTCAGGAGCGCCGTGGTCCCGTGGTTACCGTGGCTAGCTGCGGAACGAGAGGTCTTGGGTTCAAGTCTTCCCTCGACTAAAAATTTTACTTCCTTTATTTTCGCAAAGTTATGATCTGTCCGTTCGTTCATTGACGTCTCTGTTCACTGTAATAAGTTTAGTGTCTGTGTTTTGCAACCGCACCGCAAAACCGTGCGATTAGTAGACGAAAGGACGTGCCTTTCCAATGGGAACCGAAAACATTTGATCACAAGGTCATAGGTCAACCGATTCCTCCACGGGAAAACACGTCTGATATATTCTATACGACACTGATGACGGCATGTGCGTCACATGACAGGAATATGTTGTCAACCCACCTAACTTGTACACTTAGTGAATGGGTAAAAAGATTCTTCTACCTCGCCCGATTTAGGTTTTCTTGTGGATGTGATAATCACTCCCAAAAAAGTGATGAAAACTTAAGAGTTTGTCACATAAACTGAAAATAAAAAATTAAACTTTTTACTCGAGGGAAGACTTGAACCCAGGACCTCTAGCTCCGTAGCTGCTCTCGCTAACCACGGGACCATGGCGCTGCTTGACTCCCAGTGTCCTTGATGTTGCCTATCTTCGCATGGACTACTCAGTTTGTATATTTTACTAATTTTTTTCATAGTTCCACACAACTTCTTCCTGTTTTCTCGATTGATCTGTGTTCAGTTTTTCAAGGCTTATCCACTGTGCCAACGTATAATTAAATCTGAGGGGGGTGCGATGGGGATGTTCCCTTGTGAGTAGTGAGACCTGCCCCTGATTTCTGCCTATCCTGTCTTTACAGTGTGTGCAACGCTACGACCAGAGGTATATAAATTCTCGTTCCAGTCTGCCTGCCCCTGTCTCTGCCGCAACCATTAAAGCAGCTCAGCCTCCAGCAACGAAGATACAAGAGTACATGCGTACTGGGGCACAGTGGTTAAAGCAGGCCAACTCAGGTTTTCACAAGTCTGGCAAGTTTTATGGGATCCGTTGATCCTAACTCACCCATCAGCAGTTTGCGCTATCAGTTCATTGTGGCTAGCCAGGTATTTGTCTGCGTAGGTAGTTTCACTGCAGCTAATTTATCATAACGGTGAGGGCAGCAAAATGAACACATAAAACATTTCGAGACTGAGGAGAAATTAAGAATTGGGGAATATTTACCAGTCACGAAAGAGAGCCCAAGTCCAGCAGGGGAAAAGTTTTCCTGTGTTAATGAGGCAGCTTCAAATAAATTGGTACGTGTTTCGCATTGCAAATTCTATAAAAAAAATTACTAAACACAATACCTCGAGTACGTTAAAACATGTTTGTAACTTTGATCAGCAGTTTCCTCACGCCATATATCTTCTGAAAGAGGGCAAATATTTAGTGGCTGACAAGTGTGTGGCGATGTACGCTAAGGACTTGAGACTATTTGCAAGTACAGTTGAGCGTCGATTATCCGAAGTAATTGGGGGATATGGGTGTTCGGAAAAATGGTTTGTTCGGATAATCGAACTGTACAAGTTTATTTTCCAAAAAGAAGTACTGTACAGTAAAATTATTCATAAAAACAGGCATCTCTTTTAGTATTACAAAGTAACATACAAAGGCAACTTCAGTAGGAATATATAGTACGTGGCACAGTTTATTAAACAAAAATATATACATATTACATACGCATTTTGCATGAACAATACACACAGTATACAAAATTAACGTTTAAAAAAATCCTTTATTTTGTCTAAGCAAGCCTACACGCTTACGAGCAGCTAAGTCAAGTACTTTTTTCATTACTGATATCTGAAACTGGTCACTTTCATCTTGGGCTTCAAACCATCTCAAGGCAGTATCTAAGCAAGTGAACGCCTCATAAGCTGTTGGTATACTTTCATCTTCACTTTCTAGAGCACTGATTGATGAGATGCTGGCGGCGTCATCTTTATCTCGCTGTCCTGCATGATTTGGTGTCCTGAATCTGCATCATCGATATTCATCCATCCATGAACGTCTTCTTTATCACATTCGTGGCAATCTATTTCTTTTAGCATACCGAGAATTTCGGACATATCATTCTGTTCGTCATTTTCAATCATACCTTGTGAATTTTCTTCTGTGTCCAAAACTTTATTCCAGGCTTTCTTCAAATTATCTTCCTTTACAGTATTCCATGCTGCGCTGATCATGTAGGACGCGTCTTTCAAGTCAATATTCTTATGATTCTGATGATGGACGGTAGGGTGGGAGAGAAACAGGTGCGAGCGACTACACAGTTCGGTTAAGCGGTCGTTCGGTTGACCGACGTTCAGATAATCGACGCTCTACTGTATTAGCCTTTCGAAATTTAAGGCAAACATTGACTGAAATAGAAAACAAATATGGCTCAGTGGATATTAAAGACCACGTTCCGGTGGTATGTAATGTAGTGCGAAGAAAGCTTAGAATGAAAGAAAAGCTTCTTCTTTCAGACATGTAGTTTCTAGATTAACGTAATACGAAAAATGAACTTCATTTTTTCTGCAATGCGTTTGGAGAATTTACAGTACACATTCTAAAACAGTAATTAAAAGTTGTATAACTGGAGTCATATTTGGCTGAAGCAAGCAAAGATTACAGAAATTAGACTTCCAAAACATTACTTTAGTTGGCGTTGCAGCGGGAAGGTGCGTGGGCGAGCGGGACTCCTTTGGCCTGCTTGGGTTGGGCATAGCTTGACTTGGACGAGAGTAAAGCAGCCTGCCCGTTCCCCTGATGACGTGAGGCGGATCTTCAGTTTCTTGGATGTAAACGGTCTCGACTTCAGAGACAGTTCTGCTCACTACAGAAAACATGTTTTAGAGGTGACCTGATGATGATTAGAATTGAGAAAAGACAGTACTAGGCGAAAGAGGGTGAAGTTTCAGAGGAAACCGTTCAAACCAAACTAAATAAATCAACCTGAAATACGCCAAAAAGAAAAAAGGACAAATTCAATCCAATATTTTCTGGGCTAGAGTGATCCAAAATGTATGTATATTTCATTGAGACTCGTCTTCTGATACTCGGGTAAAAATAACACTTGTCCTCAACTTCCGAACCCTAATCAAAACACTACAGAGAAAGCGTACAAAATAAACTGCCACATAGCGTAGCGCAGCGGGAAGGTGCGCGGGCGAGCGGGACTCCTTTGGCCTGCTTGGGTTGGGCATAGCTTGACTTGGACGGGAGTAAAGCAGCCTGCCCGTTCCCCTGATGACGTGAGGCGGCTTGCCTGCCTGGCTAACAGGCAGGCACGGTCAAGCTAAAAGAGGAATGTGTATACCTTTGCCTCCAAAAGCCTTGTTCAATGGCGAGGGACGTCCAACGCCTCGGCATCAACTCAAGTTTCTCCAGTTCTTGAACCAACCACTGTAGATGCTCACCGCTTTAGGACGCAAACAGCCTACCAGAATAGTCGTTTTCACGTACCTCAAAGAAAACGATTTATTGACACATAGTCAGCAGGGTCTCAGAAAATATCGTTCTTGTGAAACACAACTAGCTCTTTACACTTATGAAGTAATAAGTGCTATCGACACGGGATGTCAAATTGATTCCATATTTTTAGATTTCCAGAAGGCTTTCGACACCGTTCCTCACAAGCGTCTTCTAACCAAACTGCGTGCCTACGGAGTATCTCCTCAGTTGTGCGACTGGATTCGTGATTTGATGTCAGAAAGGTCACAGTTCGTAGTAATAGACGGAAAGTCATCGAGCAAAACAGAAGTAATATCCTGCGTTCCCCAAGGAAGTGTTATAGGCCCTCTATTGTTCCTGACCCGTATTAACGACATAGGAAACAATCTGAGTAGCCGTCTTAGATTGTTTGCAGATGATGCTGTCATTTACCGTCTTGTAAAGTCATCAGATGATCAAAACGACTTGCAAAATGATTTAAATAAGATATCTGTATGGTGCGAAAAGTGGCAATTGACACAGAATAAAGAAAAGTGTGAAGTTATTCACATGAGTACTAAAAGCAATCAGCTAAATTTCGATTACGCTCTAAGTTACACAAATCTGAAGGGTGTAAATTCAGCTAAATACTTACGGATTACAATTACAAATAACTTAAATTGGAACGATCACATAGATAATATTGTCGTGGTCGTGCGGTAGCGTTCTCGCTTCCCACGCCCGGGTTCCCGGGTTCGATTCCCGGCGGGGTCAGGGATTTTCTCTGCCTCGTGATGGCTGGGTGTTGTGTGCTGTCCTTAGGTTAGTTAGGTTTAAGTAGTTCTAAGTTCTAGGGGACTGATGACCATAGATGTTAAGTCCCATAGTGCTCAGAGCCATTTGAACCATAGATAATATTGTGGGTAGAGCTCTATTCTGGAGTATTGCTGTGCGGTGTGGGGCCGGCCGGAGTGGCAGAGCGGTTCTAGGCGCTGCAGTCTGGAACCTCGCGACCGCTACGGTCGCAGGTTCGAATCCTGTCTTGGGCATGGATGTGTGTGATGTCCTTATGTTAGATAGGTTTAAGTAGTTCTAAGTTCTAGGGGACTGACGACCTCAGAAGTTAAGTCCCATAGTGCTCAGAGCCATTTGAACCATTTTTGCGGTGTGGGGTCGGCATCAGGTGGGATTTACGGATGACATCGAAAAAGTAGAAAGAAGGGCAGCTCGTTTTGTATTATCGTGAAATAGGGGAGATAGTGTCACACACATAATAATGGTTCAAATGGCTCTGAGCACTATGGGACTCAACTGCTGTGGTCATAAGTCCCCTAGAACTTAGAACTACTTAAACCTAACTAACCTAAGGACAGCACACAACACCCAGCCATCACGAGGCAGAGAAAATCCCTGACCCCGCCGGGAATCGAACCCGGGAACCCGGGCGTGGGAAGCGAGAACGCTACCGCACGACCACGAGATGCGGGCCACACACATAATATGTCAATTGGAGTGGCAATCATTAAAACAAAGGCGTTTTTCGTTGGGGTGGGATCTTCTCATGAAATTTCAATCACTAGTTTTCTCCTCCAATTGGGAAAACATTCTGTTGGCACACACCTACATAGGGAGAAATGATCATCACGATAAAATAAGGCAAATCAGGGCTCGCACAGAAAAATTTAAGTGCTCGTTTTTTCCGCGTGCCGTTCGAGAGTACGGTAGACAGACTGCTTGAAGGTGGTGCCAGGCACTTTATTGTGAATAGTACAGTAATCACGTAGATGTAGATGTAGATGCTCATTCCGAGGTGTCGTGCATTAAGAATTTACCCTTTGTCAGAATCGCTTACGTCAGTGGACTTCCCCATATACCGTCTGTATCGTCATTAGAATGATTCCCTACTCGTTTCTGTTCGTCTTATACAAGGTGTTTTCGTAAGAGCGTGCAAAAATTTAACAGGGCATAGAGGAGATTAAGGTGATAATATGAATAAAATCACATTACTGTGTACTTTTTTACTTACATCACTGACACAATGAACGTACCATTTGTACTGTATCTTACAAAATGTGCTGAAACTGATGGCCATCAACCTCAATGCAAGAATGAAATCGGCGAACAAGATCCTGGCGTACCCTGACGAGTGTCCATGGTGCGTTTCGAATCACATCACAGGAACCTCCAATTCTGGCAACTAATTCTATCTCTACATCCACTGGGGTCTCGTAACAAGTGACTTTAGTCACCCCCATAGGAAATAATCAAAGGGATTCAGGTCAGATGACCTCGCAGGCCATGGAAAAGACGTGACTTTCAAATCCAGCACTGAGATGGTTGCGGACATCGACACTGGAGTGAGGCAGAGCACCGTCATATTGTATCTACACTGTCTCACGAACAGCCAAGGGTACGCTCTCCAATGTAAATACGATACAACAGAGCCACCTTATGGACAAGTAAAGTAAACTAAACCTGCATCATGACTTCCTAGTAATCAGGCTCGTCCTCCTTGTTTCCTTGCAAGAAATAAAGAATGTACATGTAAATAAACACCACAGTACGTGTAAACTTGTACGAATGTTAGTTGTAAATAAGCTGGAAAACAGTAATGCCAGACAAAGCGGTTTACTCCCGTATCTCCTTAAGCTTGCTTCTCTGACCGCAGGTTCCCCACGTCAAATTACTCAGTGGAGCATTCTCTAAGTCCTGGTACATTTTTGCCCACTCTTGTAGATACGCCCTATATACTTTCCTTACCGGATCATGGGTCTGCTACGACACCAGGCAGCATTCAGTCTTGCAGAGGTCAGAGGTCATAGTATTTCTACACATTCGTGTTCTTCGCAGCAGTTTTGTAAAATATGGTAGTGGATGTGCACAGCCGGTGAAGAGTTTTCGATCATCTATGATGAACGCTGTATGCTTTATTTCAATATACAAACACATCGTGCTACGTATCTACCCTTTGCCCTCAGAACAGCTGCACAAACTCTTAGCATTCTGGAGATAAGATTTAGTAGTGTTTTCGCAGATACTGCGATCCAACACTACTGTAAGCTTTTTCTTAAATCTTTAACATTAGATATCCGCAGTTTTCTGACCTCGCTGTCAAGTTCATCCCACAAGAGTTAAGTGGGATTTAAGTCAGGTGACTGATTTGGCTAGAACATATTCTTCAGTTCACAACATTTCTCTTTTCTTTTGACATGCCCTCTGCACAGTTTAGAAGCTGCAGAACAAACCTACAACCAATAAGTCTCTTGCCAGATGGAAATGCATTATTGCTCAGAAACCTGTGATACCCTTCGTTCTTCAACGTTCCATTAATTCTCATTAGATCATCAAGTTTATCACCCGCAAAACTTCCCCATGCATGACCGACCCTCCACAGTGCTTCACCGTTGGGATCATATACTGTTTCTTTACACGTTTTCCCCGAAGTTGACGGAGAAACATTCGACGATGGCTTCCAAATACTTCAGAATCAGATTTGTCCGTGAATAAGACTTGGACCATTGTTGCATGTAACAGTTTCTACGTTGCCGTATCCACTGCAATCTTTTCGCACGGCTTGCTTGGCGGCCGTGCTCCCCTTCTTTCTTCTTCACGAAGACGATATTGCATTGTTGAGACATACTCGCATACTATTTATTTCCTCGCAAATTCCAGGTACAATACGAGTTCTCTGACGTTTACATTATACACATATGAAGCGATCTTCGCCGGCCGCCGTCGCCGAACGGTTCTATTTATTTATTTATTTATTTATTTAACCTGATCAGATTAGGGCCATCAGGCCCTCTCTTACATCGGACCAGTGTTCCACACATGCAGCATTTCACACATCAGCGTTACATCATGAACATAGTGTAAATGAGAAAATTAGCTTACTCTAGTGACAATATGAATAAAGAGTAGTGACTAAGACCTAATAAAGTAAATGCGGAAGTATTTTTACAACAGTTGCTATAAATACAGATTATGATAAAAGAGAGGCCTTCTAGGTGCTACAGTCCGGAACCACGCGGCTGCTTCGGTCGCAGGTTCGAATCCTGCCTCGGGCATGGATGTGTGTGACGTCCTTAGGTTAGGTAGGTTTAAGTAGTTCTAAGTTCTATGGGGCTGATGCCCTGAGATGTTAAGTCTCATAGTGCGTAGAGCCATTTGAACCATTTTTTGAAGTGATCTTCCCGGTACGATGTTACTCTAGGTCTTTGAGATAGCGAAACATTTGCACTGGCACCGATTTTCTTGAACCGTTTACATTGAGCTGCACCAGCTTTTGTTGCTATTGTCATACGAGAATAGTTTTCCTGATGCAGAGCTACAGTTACAACACGTTCTTCTATTCCCGTCTCCTGCTTCCGTCCCATTAGGAGGTAATATGAACCACATCAGGTATACAAACACACTGCTAGATGCACGTACTACACTGCAAACTAATGCGGACTGATTGGTACAGACGCAGTTGAAGGAATGAGGCCTCTTCCAACGGAACCGTGTTAGATGATGACACGTCAGTGTTCTTTGTGGATGCGCATCAGCAGCCCTCTATGCGAGCGACCTGTCAAATATACAACACAGCAGCTTGGTCATCTCATGTTTTATTGTTAGAACGGGGATATGATATTCACAACCAAATCACTGTTTTAATCAAAAATTCATAGTTGTGATAGGCGATCGAAAATTTTAGTGGAGCAAACCTGTTAGCCGTGCGTGGCTCGCGCTCGTATCATCTCTTATTTTACATCCTGTTTTTTTTGTTTTTTTTGTTTTTTTTTTTTCGTGTTGCCACCTCGTTATGTTAGTTTCAGTTCCTGTTGTCACTGAATTGCTGCTTTGTATGCCGATCAGCGGCTGAGCGGCTGCAGCAGCGCACATCGATGTAGCCCTCACTGCTATTACTTCGCGGTGTGAATCGACTCCCGTTTTGTCTTCGTGACTGCACAGCCACTGCTGAGTTTCGTTCAAGTCTTCGTGCAAGTGTTCGTCAAACTGTGTGTGTAGTTGGTGTTATTTCCACTGACAACTTGTTTTAAATGTTGTCGGCGTACTGGCAGTGAGTCGGTCGGTTTGAACGGATCAGCAAGCAAGTCTCCGCGCGGCGCAGTCGGCCGGGCGCGCTGGTGGTGTCTATGCAGTGTCGGAGCGTGTGGTACGAGGTTCGTAGCTCACCGACCCAGGACGTGAAAGTTGAGTGGTGATTTTATTACTGAAGCCAAGTCTGTTCACGTTGTCCCCTTGGTTGGTGGTTTGCTTTTGATGGTATTCCTGGGAGCAACAGCGAGTGTTCGAGTTGGTGAAGATTTAGCCGCCTTGTGGTGGAATTAACTATATGTGTCGGTTTGAAATTCAAGTGCACCAGTGGAATTTTCTGCTTTGTGGCCGTTAGTGTTCCGGTTACCTGTGCTGGTCACTGTCGTAAATTCAGGCAGTGTCCTTTCCTCACCTGTTGTCAAAATGGTTCAAATGGCTCTGAGCACTATGGGACTTAACTTCTGAGATCATCAGTCCCCTAGAACTTAGAACTACTTAAACCTAACTAACCTAAGGAGATCACATACTCCCATGCCCGAGGCAGGATTCGAACCTGCGATCTAGCGGTCGCGCGGTTCCATACTGTAGGGCCTAGAACCGCTCGGCCACCCCGGCCGGCTCCACCTGTTGTCACTGTCCAACATGGTGTCTACTTTTTGACAGCTTAAAATATTTTTGGTTGTGTGCGGCTATGTCTGTAACGTTTTCGTTTTGGTATTCTCGTATACTGGTCTATGGGTAGCAAGGCGTCTTGTCGGTCGGTTCCTGACTGTCTCTTGGTTGTGTTGCCGGCGGATTGAGTACACTTGGGCCGACTTCTTGTCTCACATAAGCGAACGTTAGGGCAGACCGAGCCCTCTGGAAACTTCTGAGCGCCTTTTCCTATACTGTCTTCTTACTAGCGTTTAATTGTGTATTTTTAATGGCTCATAGCCGATGGTTGGATTTGTATGCTTGTTATTGTGTGTTTAAAAAGAAAGGCCTTCAGCCGTTTCAAAAGTAAGTTTTTCTAAATTGGGCAAGTTTTACGTTCTCTAAAGATAAAGCTTGGCCCTTCTGCCTACTGAAAATTTATTGTATCGTTTTTAGAAGCATCGGCCTTCAGCCGCTTTAAGTTTTAAGGATCTTACATGTCAACTTTTACCTTTTGGTAGATAAAGCTGTGGTCTTTCTGCCTGTTGAAAATTTATTGTAGTGTATAATTATTAAAAGCATGGGACTTCAGCCGCTTTAAGTTTTAAGGTTCTTATTTATCAAATACTACATTCTTTCAGGTTAAAAGGTTTGGGCCTTCTGCCTTGGAAAATTGGTTGCAGTTATTTTAAATGAAGGCCTTCAGCCGTTTGAAGGAAGGTTTCTTATTGGTCATAAAGCTTGGGCCTTGTGCCTATTGAAAGGTTTTTGTAGTTATGTTGTTTTAAATTTATGGGCCTTCAGCCGCTTTTAAAAACTTAATCTATCTGACTAGTCAAGGTTTACCTCGCTTGGCCTTAAATACTATTTTAGGTTAAAGCGTAGAGCCTTCTGTCTCAGCAGTTGTATTTAATTCATGGGACTTCAGCCATTTTAGAATTGAAGATGTTTTTCTGTCGATAGTCTGCCTTAGAAGTTTAGAAGTTACGCTGTAATGTTTGGACAACTAAATAAAGTGTTATGTCTGGAGTGTAACTGACAGCCTCTCATTCTGGCCACCCTTCCACAACTCCTGCTACTTGTCCTGTCCTGCGGGTTTAGCAGGGCGTCTCACTGGTGACCGTGTATTTGCCACGTAGCGACTGTTGTTACACTCCGTTGTTGCGTGCCCTTAATTTGTCGCGCACTGATGTTGGGACCACAGGAGGCGAGAGTCGGCCCACCAGCACGGCGCGCTAACGGCCGTGGACCCGGGCCACCGCCCTGTTGGCGGCAGCAGGGCTTTCTAAGTCTCACCGGCTCCTTATCAGGGCGTGCAGGCGGTGCGCCCTCGGATGAGTTCCGGCGGACACGGCTCCGCCCACGCCGCCCAAATTGTTTCCCGTGGCGCGGGGCGACGACCGCCGCAGGTGGAAATGGCCGCCTTCCGGGACACGCAGGGCCCTTTCGAGGCAATGCACCGCTGCGCAGCGCAAGTCACGCCCCCGACTCAGTCCGCCGGCACCCCTACAGCTCGTGCGGTAATAACTTCATTACCGCCATCGTGCCACACGCAGATCAATAATGATTGGCTGAGGCGTGATCCCTCCGATCGACGGCAATCACTGGGGAAAGCAGCTTAGTACAAAACTGAGTTCCAGATATATTGCTCAAAGGAGGTGGTCATACATTTTTAGTACTCACGTCGAAAAAATTAAGCTGCGATCTTAATACCTGTTGATGGAATTTGAACATCTCTATTCACACTGAGGTGACAAAAATCGTGAGATAGCGATGGCGATCAAAAGTAGGATAAATTTGAAAACTTAATAAACCACGGAATAATGTAGAGAGGTAAAAAATCTTCAAATGTGTGTGGAATCATATGGGACTCAACTGCTAAGGTCATCAGTCCCTGAGCTTACACAGTACTTAACCTAATTATCCTAAGGACAAACACACACACTCATGCCCGAGGGAGAGAGGTAAAAATTCACACACATGCTTGGAATGACATGGGGTTTTATTGACACACATGCTTGGAATGACATGGGGTTTTATTAGAACAAAAAAAAAAAAGTTTACAAAATGTCCGACAGATGGCGCTGGACAGCAATACGTCAGTGACTGCGCATGACAATCGTGTATAAAAGGAGCTGTAATGAGAGAGAAAATCAGATGCGCCAGCAGTCGCAGCATGATAGACGTTATCTGAAAAGGCGCTTTTATTGAAGCTGTATTATCAGAATGGGGAATGTGCTAGTTCAGCGTTACGATCCTTTCGTCATTGGAAGGGGATCGGAACGGGTAAAGGTCCGTTGACAAATGCAGCTGTGGCGAGAATGATTTCGAAGTTCGAAGCCACGGGTTGTTTAGACGATAGATCCCGTAGTGGCCGACCGAGCACAAGGCGTAATGTTGCTGACAGTCCAAGAAGAAACGGAGACTGTAGCGGGTTCGTCTACGCACGGGAAGTCAGCACTCGCGCATTCGCACGTCGCACCGGCATTCCAAACACTGGTCTTTGTTTGGCACTGAGGCGTACCCTCCGATGCTATACGTACAAATGGTTCAAATGGCTCAGAACACTATGGGACTTAACATCTGAGGTCATCAATCCCATAGAACTTAGAACTACTTAAAGCTAACTAACCTAAGGACATCACACACATCCATACCCGAGGCAGGATTCGAACCTGCGACCGTAGCGCTCGCGCGATTCCAGACTGAAGCGCCTAGAACCGCTCGGCCACTCCGGCCGGCCTATCCGTACGAAATCCATCGGCATCATGAACTGTTACCTTGCGATTTAGTGAAGCGGAGGGCATTTGCGGTGTGGGCGTTCCAAAAGATGGCGGAAGATGACGATTGGTTGAGTAACGTGTTGTGGACCGACGAAGCTCATTTCACGCTCCGAGGGTCTGTCAACGCCCACAACGGCTACCGAAAATCCTAGAACTGTCGTGGAAGCTCCGTTTCACGACGAGAAAGTCACGGTATGGGTTGGATTTACCACATCTACCGTTATCGGGCCTTCTTTCTTCGAGGAAATGCGTGATTCTGGTTTTGTAACTGCTACCGTGACGGGTGAGAGGTACGCCGATATATTACAGAATCGCATCATCCCCAGCCTGGCTGATAAACACCTTCTGGAACGTACGATGTTTATGCAGGATGGCGCTCCACCCCATACTGCTAGACGCGTGAAAGATCTCTTGCGCGCGTCGTTTGGTGATGATCGTGTGCTCAGCCGCCACTTTCGTCATGCTTGGCCTCCCAGGTCCCCAGACCTCAGTCCGGGTGATTATTGGCTTTGGGGTTTCCTGAAGTCGCAAGTATATCGTGATCGACCGACATCTCTAGGGATGCTGAAAGACAATATCCGATGCCAATGCCTCGCCATAACTCCGGACATGCTTTACAGTGCTGTTCACAACATTATTCCTCGACTACAGCTATTGTTGAGGAATGATGGTGGATATATTGAGCATTTCCTGTAAAGAACATCGTCTTTGCTTTGTCTTACTTTGTTATGCTAATTATTGCTATTCTGATCAGATGAAGCGCCATCTGTCGTACATTTTTTGAACTTTTGTATTTTTTTTTTTTTTTGGTTCTAATAAAACCCCATGTCATTCCAAGCATGTGTGTCAATTTGTACCTCTCTATCTACATTATTCCGTGATTTATTCAGTTTTCAAATTTTTACTGACTTTTTGATCACCCGGTACAGATACCGGTAGTATCGCGTACACAATGTATAAAATGGCAGTGCGTTGGCGGCGCTGTCATTTGTACTCAGGTGATTATGTGAAAATGTTTCCGATGTGATCACGACGGAAATTAACAGACTTTAAACGTGGACTGATAGCTGGAGTTAGACGCATGGGACATTCCATTTCGGAAATCGTTAGGGAATTCAATGTTCCGATACTCACAGCGTCAGAAGTGTACCGAGAATACGAAATTTCAGGCTTTGCTTCTCACCACGGAGAACGCAGTGACCGAGAGCATCAGTGTTTGCGTAGCTTTGTCAGTGCTAACAGAAACGCAACACTGCTTGAAATAACAATAGAAATCAATGTGGTATGTACGAGGGAACGTATCCGCTTGAACCGTGAGGCGAAATTTGGGGTTAATGGGCTACGGCACCACACGACAGACGCTAGTGCCTTTTCTCACAACATGAAATCGCCTGCAGCGCCTCTTCTGTTCTGACGACCGTATCGGTTGGGCCCTGCACGATCGGAAAACGGTGGCCTGGTCAGATGAGTCCCGATTTCAGCTGGTAAAAGCTGATGTTAGGACTCAAGTGTGGCACAGACCCAACGAAGCAATGGACCCCAATTGTCGAAAAGGCACTGTGCATGCTGTTGGTGGCTCTATAATGGTGTGGGCTGTGTTTACATGTAATAGACATCTTCTGGTCCAACTGAGTCGATCATTAACTGGATATGGTTGTGTTCGGCTACTTGGAGACCATTTGCAGTCATTTAAGGATTTCATGTCATGTCACTGGGCCACAATTGCTAACACTTGGTTTGAACATTCTGGACATTTCGAGCGAATGACGTGGCCATACAGATCGCTCGACATTAAGCCAATCGAACACTTATGGTACATGATGAGAGGTCAGTTCGTGCACAGCATCTTGCACCAACACACTTCCGCAGTTATGGTCAGCTATAGAGGAAGCATGGCTCAGTATTTCTGCACCAGACTTCGTAGGACTTGTGTTCATGTGACGCTGGGTAAAAGCAGGCCCGACACCATATTAGGACGTATATCATGCGTTTTGTCACCTCAAACTATTTGAAATGTGGACATATTAGGAGAAATGGTTATGAAAGATGTGTATATCGTGAGTAGTGTCAGTTCCTTTGTTGACAGTTTATTTGGAATATCTATCACTTGAGCATCTTACATGACAAAAATCTGAGTGATACGTTATCTTGGGCTCCCAGAAGTTGTAATATCATAGTCTAACATAACAGTCCCGAGATTCCGTCTTTTTTTGTTACCCGCTACGATAGCAGCGCGCCAAGCGGCCAGCAAGTGAGACTTCTGAATACGATATCTGATGAGTGCGAATACTATCGTTTATATTGATTTGCAACATAATTTTTACAATAGAGATATTATGTAGTTCCACAAAAATTGTCAATAACTAAAAAAAATGGCAGCACATTTTGTCATTCTTTAATTCCGAGAGTCCCTTGTATGTATGAAATGGTATGTTAAAGGGCACTTTATTTACGATTGTCTTATAACGTACAGATATTTATTGAAGGATGTTGTTTTACTTTAATACCTAACAATTGCTAGTAAACACCAGAAGACCTGACCTACTGCAGGAAGAAGTCGTCTGTCTACCCAGCAACATGGAGTTTTGTTCGCTGCACTTCCTGCCGCATCAGTGAATGTGGAACAAAGGAAACATGAGTGGAATGTAATATCAGCATTATTTAACGTACCAAAGATCGCAGAACCTCTGTAGCTGATGGAAAAACCACACTGGCGTGATAAAAAAACGTCAAAAGCAATAAAACTGCACCCAACGTGAATGAAACTAATTCCACAATTGTTGCTACATCTGAGTCACAAATGACAAGACTCTTCAACACATTCGGTTTTTAAGCACAGGCAATTACATTTTCAAAAACATGCGTGTATTAGAAAGCAGTGACGTGTGAAAGTGGGCGAATCATCAGACTTCACAAAAAGAATTTACGTGTCAAGGGAAGTGCGTGTCGTAATAGGAACAAATAACAACAGAAATATTTGTGCTCCTTCTACACAAAATATGTCTAGGCTATTAATAACAGGTTCAGCTGTATTTAGTCCTTTATTACTGGATCACTACTTGTTTCGTGGCACTAAAAGCCACATCTTCAGGTGAACATATGTGAAATCTCTGGGCTAGCAGGTCAGAGCGGATGCGGTTATATTTGTGGAAAGGGGCCAAAATAAGTTACTGTCAGCTGCACTCAACACATGAAGTGTTCAGTGAAAAAAATTTACGTGTGCAACAAAAAGAATGCAGTGGGAATGTGTTCACATCTGTTGGACGGATGTTATGAAAACAAATACTCCAAACCGACATTTCACGACAATTAATCTGTAAAAAACACACCACATGTCATAAGGAAAGCGTGTAAACCATCTGAAGATGAATCATAATGATTCGAAACCGGTAACGGTACCCTTTGAATAAAGGAACTTAAAATAAATATGTGGCTGGTTGCTGTCGTAACACCATCAACATTTGTCTTCAAATAACAGCCACGGTCTCCATCATGTCATCATGACAAAATTGCATTATAAACTTTACTTCTTAAAGCACACAATCACAAAAGCAAGAATCAAAACTCTCAAGGTTTTAACGAAAAATCTCCTTTTATTTAATTTAGATCGGCTGAAGGCCACACCGAAAACCCAAGGCACAAGGCCTAAGCAAGGAACTGAGGTACATGAGTTCTTCTCGAGGTTTCACTTCTTTAGAAATTTTTTTTCATCTTCAATATAAATAGGCTGAAAGCCTTACCTTAAGTTTTTTCCATAGAATTCGGCTGAAGACCTCACATTAATCAAGAACAGTGCTACGGCTTAAGGCCGAGACAAAGATTTTCAAACTTTAATCTAAATTGGCTGAAAACTCGGCTGAAGGTCGAATATCAACAAAACAATTTAACAGCTTAAGGCCTAGGAAGAAGAGCTTTCAATTTAAAAAGGCTGAAGGCTTTATCTTACAATATTTCGTGTAAAACTCGGCTGAAGGCCTCATACTAAAGAATAACAATCTTATGACTTAAGGTCAAGCAAGGATTTTTAATTTAAGAGAAATTAAAACTCGGCTGAAAGCCACACACCATGCAGAAAACAATTTTATGACTTAAGGCTTAAGGGGAAGAGCTTCTAAATTTCAACTAAAATAGGCTAAAGGCTTTGTCCTAAAATTCTTCACGTAACTCTCGGCTGAAGGCCACATACAAAAGCCAAACAATCTCATGACTTGAAGCCCAGACAAAGAAATTTCCAATTTTTAATTTTAGCTGGAAAACTCAGCTGAAGGCCATGTAAAAACTGGAAAATATTTCTTATGGCTTAAGGCCTGCACAAAATTTTCAACTTTTGATTTGAAAAGGCTGAAAACTCGACTGAAGCCCACATACCAACTTAAAACCAATTTACAGCTTAAGGCCTAGGCGCAAGTAATTATCAGTTTTAACTTTTAAAGGGCTGAATCTCGGCTGAAGGCCACATACCAAATAAGAAACTTTTTTTTTTTTACGGCTTAAGGCCTAAGAAGAAAAGCCTTGCAATTTTAATAAGCTGAAACTGAAGCTGTGTCTCAAGGCCACACTGAGTACTTAAGACTAAAAAGACAATCACTATGTAAAACACAAGGAGCGGCGCTCAGTAGGTTCCAAGGATCGGCCCAGGAAGGTAACACTAACGCACATTTATGGGAGACAGGCAGCCAGACCGACAACCTCTTAATTGGAAGGCAACACACCCGAAAGCCAGCCGACGAACGAACCAACAACATCAGTTCTGCTCCCCCCGACCAGCAAAGCGACAACATGATGTCAACAGCACAACGTTCTGGATACTGATGCCCAATCCATCCAAGTCAGAATACACGCTCAAAACTACCAACAACATCTCAGCTGCCGAACTACACGCCGTGCTGGACAGCATCAACACGACGAGGAAAGTACACTGCAAAAAACTACGTCAACGACCAGGGCAGGTCACCGGAACGTCAATGGCCACAAGGCAGAAGATACTGCTGGTACACTTCATTAATGAAGGAATGAATTAAATTAAGTTAAACGCCATACAGCAAGACAGCTGCAATTCAAGCCGACTTCAGTGCAGACACGTTGTTGCTTGCGGGAATCTCCCGGAAGGCGACAACCAGGATCAAACGAAAAGATGTGATAGCAGTTGAGACTTCATAGTAGGTTAAGTGAGTGCTCAACTTTAGTGTCCAGAATCGATGGGCGACGAACTTCAAAACCCTCGCAAGAAGCGCCTCACAACTGCAACAGCACGTGCACGCCGCTAGCGCTCCGGCCTGACTATGCACCACGGAGACTTCCTCGCTGCTCTGCACCAACCGACCCACTGCCACACACACGGAAACAGTCAAGAGACCAAACACACATCGGCCGAGGAAACGATCGACCGTACGACCAACCAACGGTCGTTCCCGCTCCAGTCTTCTTCCGCCGGACAGTGCATGTGTGTCGCAAGCTGTCAGCAAGTACTGTGTGTCAGCACTTTACTGGCGCTCCGTCCCCGACGCTGTTCCGTGCCCGACTGCACTCCTGGTCCGTCTCCAACTGACTTCCAGACACACGACGACCTGGAAATACTATCGGTCGCTCCAGAGATGGTACGACAATGCTCTTGTCGATAAGCACTGCTGCTGCCTCTCACGGGCAAATACGGCAGAAGTTAGCGACATCAGTAAATGGAGTAAGAGAACGAGGCGGCAGTACCGTAAAAGAAGATGAAAAACAGTAAATGGCATGAACACGAGCCGCGCACGGCTCAATATGATTAAAACATTAGAGTGAAAAAGCTTAGAATCTTTTTGCTAAACATTCGTTGTCTGTCAGAACATAACGCCGCTAAAAGACGATATGTCAAAGACTAATCCGGTAGTGATACAGTAATAAAGAACAAAAATACAGCTGAAGCGATTATTAATACCCAAGATGAATACTCATAGCTGTGTTTGCCCCACCTACAAAGTAGTCCGCATAAAATATGTTTTTCTATTCACTTGTATTCACTGGGGTAAGCTGCAGTCATACACATATTCGATAGTATTTCTTCATGAGTAAGTTTTAGCGTGTGTCAACGAATCAATGAGATTCGGCTGTTTTTCCATTTATTTCATAATTCATGTCTCCTTGTAATTTACTAATGCATGGAACCGAAAAAGATAACCACTATTTTGTTGATTAAGCAGATAATAATTAAAAGCAAACAATATCCTTACGACCCGTTTGAGTGCCTGCTCACTCAACGCTTGGAGCGCTATTGTCGCTCTGGCTGTTATACAGTAACTCCTTTTGCACCAGTGTGTGTCGTGACTCTGCGTACTAGGCGGTGAGGCTATTGAGCAGAGCTCGGGTGAGCGAGAAAGTCGGAAAGAGTTGTCGCGGTCAGAGAGAGAGAGAGAGAGAGAGAGAGAGAGAGAGAGAGAGAGAGAGAGTGGTGTCGCGGCAGAGGTTATACGGCACAGAGATTTTTGGTTGTTTCTTGGTGTGTTATTGAGGACAAGGAATGATTTGACACGACCATTTAGAGAGATGATTGAATTTATTTTTCTCCAACTGCTATCTTAGTAATTATTGTAGTGGAAAGATCTGATTATGTTTAACTATGTCCATCCAGAGAGAATTATCAATCACATTTTCAGTATTCAAATCAGTTTGTCCCATCCAGATTAGGAATACAAAAGAGTAAATTTTACGTGATTTAAAAAAGTGTGTCACAAGTTCTAAGTTTCATGCATAACAACGCTGAGAAAGATAATGTTCATAAAGAGTAAAAGTTCATGTTAGCTGAAGTTTTATTCTGTGCTAGTAACAGGTTTTTTGGCAAATTACCCTCTTACTTGTTTACGAAACTTCAACTGGAGCTTGTCTTCGCTGTTTGAATGAAAAATGTGCCTGGTAAGAAGTTGCACTGTCACGCCTTGCAACATTGCGTGAACGGTTATTATTATTTTTGAAAGGACAAAAAAATTTAATTTGCTAATACAGCCTAGTAAGTCAGACTGCCGTGCAGTGATTTGTTTCAGTTCATCATTTTTGCAGTGCAGACAGTGCAGAGATACCAAAAAATAGGAAGCAATTGCAAGGCCTAAATGAACCTTTAGAGGGAGAATTAAGGTCAATTTTCATTGCCAAAATTTAACGTAAATTCGTTAGATATATTTTTATACCAGGGCACATTTTAGTTATGCAACACTTAGCCACTATATGCGATTCACGAAAAAGCCATTCTAAGAATTACTGATTATCATTCCTTAGTCTCAGTTTCATTAACAGACACTAAGACGCGTTTCAGATTAATTAAATCACATACCTAAATAGTAATTTGCCTAACTATGTTGGTGTTCAAATGTAGGGCAGCTACGGCAGTTCTAGATTAGACACTATAATCGTAATTTAATAAGTACTGGCTTTCACATTGGTAGCGAGAGTTTTGGCAAGCACAGAGTTTCCAGTTAAGTAGTTCCAGCCTCTTAATTATGAGTCAAGTTCGTAAAATAAGCGTACTACTTTTTCATATATTTTGTAAAAGTGTATTTGAAAAAAATTGTAGAATATCTTTAATAAATCTCTTGACTCTTTTTACACATAATAGCCATCCCGTTCAGCGCATGACGTAAGCGATGGCACAACCTTCTTTATGCTATCTTTAAAAACTCTCCCGCTTTCTTATTCCGCCACCTCGGGACATCTTTCAGCACCTGCTCATCGATTAATTCACTCATGTATACTTCCAGGGAAGTGCGAGGGATGGTTCAAAAACATAGCCAAATGAGACCAAGACCGCCTTGATGGCTAAAACTGTCTGAGCGGAATTACCCTACTTTTGCTTTGAAGCTATTTTTGAGACTTTTAGAGTCTCACAATATCAGTTTGCATTGATTGTCTCCCCCTGAGACAGAAATTCGACCAAAATTATGCCTTTTCACTCCCAAAACACAGAAACTGTTGTGACTTGGCAAGACAGCCAAGCCACTAGGAGATAGCCGAAAGGCACGCGTTTAAGCTCAGCAGGCTGGCGTGAGGTCTGGAACAGGTAAAGTAATTATACTAGCAAAAAAGGTACGTAGCTTCTGGAATACTTAACTTTAATCCATAATTGGTAAACATCGGTCTGACGGTACATGCATCACAAGATAATTAGCAAATGATAATGGCGCCTTGCTAGGTCGTAGCAAATGACGTAGCTGAAGGCTATGCTAACTATCGTCTCGGCAAATGAGAGCGTAATTTGTCAGTGAACCATAGCTAGCAAAGTCGGCTGTACAACTGGGGCGAGTGCTAGGACGTCTCTTTAGACCTGCCGTGTGGCGGCGCTCGGTCTGCAATCACTGACAGTGGCGACACGCGGGTCCGACGTATACTACCGGACCGCGGCCGATTTAAAGGCTACCACCTAGCAAGTGTGGTGTCTGGCGGTGACACTACAGAGACCATGATCTTTTTGCCAGAAACAATAGTTTTCAATTTTTTGGTAGAAGGGGATTACTTGTGGCGTCATTATGACGACTGTTTTTTTGTCTCAGGCATGGTGCAGGGAGTGGCAACTGACCCTTAACATAGACAAATGTAATATATTGCGAATACATAGAAAGAAGGATCCTTTATTGTATGATTATATGATAGCGGAACAAACACTGGTAGCAGTTACTTCTGTAAAATATCTGGGAGTACGCGTACGGAACGATTTGAAGTGGAATGATCATATAAAATTATTTGTTGGTAAGGCGGGTACCAGGTTGAGATTCATTGGGAGAGTCCTTAGAAAATGTAGTCCATCAACAAAGGAGGTGGCTTACAAAACACTCGTTCGACCTATACTTGAGTATTGCCCATCAGTGTGGGATCCGTACCAGATCGGGTTGATGGAGGAGATAGAGAAGATCCAAAGAAGAGCGGCGCGTTTCGTCACTGGGTTATTTGGTAACCGTGATAGCGTTACGGAGATGTTTAGGAAACTCAAGTGGCAGACTCTTCAAGAGAGGCGCTCTGCATCGCGGTGTAGCTTGCTCGCCAGGTTTCGAGAGGGTGCGTTTCTGGATGAGGTATCGAATATATTGCTTCCCCCTACTTATACCTCCCGAGGAGATCACGAATGTAAAATTAGAGAGATTCGAGCGCGCACGGAGGCTTTCAGACAGTCGTTCTTCCCGCGAACCATACGCGACTGGAACAGGAAAGGGAGGTAATGACAGTGGCACGTAAAGTGCCCTCCGCCACACACCGTTGGGTGGCTTGCGGAGTATAAATGTAGATGTAGATGTAGAAATGAGCCATCCAGGTTTCTTCTCCAGTCACAACAGAGTACAAAAAATCCTCAATTTCCAATTCAAATAGCTCACGAAACCCACGGGCACTACTAGCCCGATTATTCTTGTCCGGCTCTATTATCTGGTTTAGGACCCATCCTGCAGACAGTTTCTGGTATCCCAGTGTTTCTGTGAGTATCTCTTTTAACAGAGTTTTGGAGCATGGCAGAAATTTGTGCGTGAATTACTAAGGGACCAAACTGCTGAGGTCATCGGACCCTAGACTTACAAAGTACATAAAATAATTTATGCTAAGAACGACACACACAGCCATGCCCGAGGGAGGACTCGAACCTCCGGCGGGAGTGGCCGCGCAGTCCGTGACATCGCGCCTCAAACCGCGTGGCCACTATTAATCGGCAGGCTTCACGAACAGTTTCCTCGATTTTTTGCACCAACTCGTCAGTTAAAATGGAAGGCCTTCCACTTCTCTGTTCGGTCACGATCACTAGCATTGCTTTCACTAAACTCCCTTCACACTTAAACATACTCGTTCTGTGCATAGTGTCTTCGCCGTAGACCGGTTTGAATCGCGAAACATATACCACTACCGTTATTCCTTCAGCGATTAGGAGTCGGATCACAGCATATGACTCGCACTTGGCGGGATTTCTTCGACATCTTTCAAACAACTGGACACTGCAACGTGAGTTTACGAACTACTGTGTTCCTGTGATGCTCGCTCTCATCAGCGGAGCCCCCTCCCCTTGTATCTCACTGGTGCCAACCCTCAAAAAACAAAAACTCACAAACTATTAGTGTCACAGTACGCTAACCTTCTGAAAATGCGTCTTAGTTTCATAGTCACCGTTCAATGTGACCCTTGTGTCCCTATGATAGGTGAGTTGATGGAACCCTGGGTTTTGGAATTCTACATTTTGGCTCTTCAGGGAACCCACATCGAAATCTCTTGATCATTCTGGAAACGCCTGGCACACAATAGTTTCTCCATCTGATGAAAAAGGAAGAAGTCAGTTGGTGCCATGGCAAGAGAATACGGAATTTGAACCACAATCTGATAGTCCAAAAAATCAGAATGTGGACTGGTCCAGTGCAGGACTGGCAAAAATGACAGCCTACTGTGATGGCATCCCGTAACGTCATCAACAGATTTAGTTAGTATGCTATTGTGACACTTTATCCCTTAAAAGCATACTCTGTTGTCACTACACCATGGCATGTCAAAAAAGAACACTCATCATAACCTTGCACAATGACAGTTGCCTCTTTGTCTTTTTCAGCGATGGTAAGTCCATTTGATTACACTGCTTGCTTTTCTCCTTTGTAATGAGGTCTTGTCATACACCCATTGTCCATGGTGATTAGGTGGCACTGAATAGTAAAGTGCATGAAATTAGAAATTTTTATAAAAATTCATAAACATTGCCACGTGCAAAGTCAAGTAACGCCAGAGACAGAGGAAGCGAGCTAGTACGTCACAAGGGGGTTAGGTCGTCGACACAATATGACACGCTCTGCTGAGCGAGGACATGCGTTCAGCAGAAAGGAGACTGTGATAGAAAAGTAAAAGAAATGAGAAAAGCGTATTCTTTAGTCGTAAGACATGGTGCGAGAAACTGTATCTCTTACACAAGACCACGTAGCTACGAACTTACACAGCAGTTAACAGCCTATTAAGCGAATATAGCACAATATGGACACACGCAGTCACTATGTACAGAGCCTTTCGTCAGAGCCTCATGTTAGCTCCCTTTAAATACTCCGGCGTTTCAGCTCTCATCATATGTTAACCATTGGGATGGATGGCATTCACAGTATTAGCACTGAATTCCATGATTACGACACTGTAGTGAATCTATGTCCTAGATTCTCCAGCACAGTCTAGGAATTAGCTGGAAATGTACCTGAGATGATGGTCTTCTCCAGGTGAAACTGATTGTCTTCTGAGAACACTACATTTCAGGATGCTGCCAGCACTGAACGTCCAAGCAGAAGCGAGCAACAAGGTCCCTTGAGGTCCCCATTTCTGTTCAACATTCAGACTCCTCCAAGTGCTGAAACCTACCAGGTGTTAGGGAGGATATCAGCTGACCACATGGCTACTGACACACATATATTGCGGATGAGTCATCAAGGATCATTGTAGAATTCGGAGTGTGGGACACTCCAGAAGCCAGCGTGAGACCACTTCGCGCCGGGCAATGGCTGCTCCTGGTCGTCAGCAGTCCGCCGTGGCGCCAGGGTGGCAACATCTATTCCTGGGCTTGCAGCAGCTCAGCTGACTGGACAGAGAGTCCAATACGCTGCTAGATGAGCAACAGCCGAGGCTGGTGCGGAAGAACGACGACATGTAAACACTGTGAATAAATGATTGAACTCTAGTAGTGTTTTACTAGCGTCGAAGATGCTTCACTGGTTCACAACAGCTATCCTGAATCCACACAGAAGTGTCTCCGCTCAGCGCCTCTGTACGACTAATGGGGTCATCTGATTTCACATTACACAGCTGCAACATTTCCGCTACTGCCTCGGTTCTGTGGGCTTGCTGAATGTGTGTGGATCAGTCATGGAAGACAGGGGCGGCGACGTATATCATATTAAAAAAAGACCTTGCAAGATGATAAAAACTAATCCATGACTAACTGCCTCCTTTTTCACTGTCACTTCGATTGTGATACACCAATATTCGAGCACCAGGACATTCACTTATCTGTCGACTCTTGGCTGCTGACAAAGAGGTGGTGTGTCACTCTGCTGATCGCCATTCTCATTTATTAGATCACACTCGAAACGTGTGTGCTACCTGATCACTGTCTTACGTGATGGTGCGTTGTTGCCATATAGTTCCACAAACTCAGCACGCACTGAAACAGCGTTGTTCCCCTTGATACAGTATTGAATCACGGTGTCAGACACCACCATTCCACAAAAAACAAAAAAACAAAAAAAATTAGTTCACATGTCAATTTGCAAATATTGAGCTGAATATGAAAGCTGAGAGACTTGAAAATGGCAAGGAGTTCTATAAATTAGAAGCTGCATGTAATACAGGATACTTCTTAGTTGCCTAAGTGTATGAAGAGTGCTTTTAAACTGCCTGTGTGATGATCTACCCACGCGAAACGCCTTACGACTTTGCCAGTAACCTTCTAGTCATGTAAACAGTGTACCAAGACTACTACGTACACAAGAAGGTGCACAGTCCCAGGCTAACCACATATCTACATTTACACAGATACTCTTCAAGCCACGGTACAGTGCGTGACGGAGTGTATTCTGTAGTCGGCCGGGTGGCTGAGCGGTTCTAGGCGTTACAGTGTGGAGCCGCGAGACCGCTACGGTCGCGGGTTCGAATCCTGCCTCGGGCATGGATGTGTGTTATGTCCTTAGGTTAGTTAAGTTTAAGTAGTTCTAAGTTCTAGGGGACTGATGACATCAGAAGTTAAGTCCATAGTGCTCAGAGCCATTTGAACCATTTTTTTATTCTGTAAAACTACTAGTCATTTCCTTTCCCATTCAGTCACAAACAAGAGTGAGGGAGGCCTACGTATGAGCAATAATGTCTCGTATCTAACCTTCGTATTCTTTTCACGAAGTGTATGATGGTGGCAGTACAATCATTATGCAATCAACTTCAAATTCCGGTTCTCCAAATTTTCTCAATAGTGTTCCTCGAAAGAATGTCACTTTCCCTCCAGGGAAAGCCTGCCTCTCAACTGCTTCCTTTAATTCGACCTGGTGCGGACCCCAAGTCTTGGGTCGTACTTAAGAATAGTTTTCACCAGCATTCTATATGGCGGTTTGTTTAGAGATGAGCCACACTTCCCTAAAACTCTCCCAATAAACACAAGTCGACCTTTCACCTTCCCTACCACAGTCCTCACACGATCGTTCCATATCATATCGCTTTGCAACGTTAGGACCAGATATTTAAACGATTTGCCTGTCTCAAACAGGACGCTACTAATGCTGCATCTCAATATTAAGGGTTTGTTTTTCCTACTCAGTTGCATTAACTTCCATTTTTCTACATTTAGAGCCAGCTGGCATTCATTAGACCAACTAGAAATTTTGTCTAAGTCATCTTGCATCCTCCTGCACTTCGACACTTTCCCATACACCACAACATCATCAGCAGACAACCGCAGATTGCTGCTCACCCTGTCGCCAGATCATTTACATGCAGTATATAGAGCCAGCTGGCATTCATTAGACCAACTAGAAATTTTGTCTAAGTCATCTTGCATTCTCCTGCACTTCGACACTTTCCCATACACCACAACATCATCAGCAGACAACCGCAGATTGCTGCTCATCCTGTCGCCAGATCATTTACATGCAGTATATAGAGCCAGCTGGCATTCATTAGACCAACTAGAAATTTTGTATAAGTCATCTTGCATCCTCCTGCACTTCGACACTTTCCCATACACCACAACATCATCAGCAGACAACCGTAGATTGCTGCTCATCCTGTCGCCAGATCATTTACATGCAGTATATAGAGCCAGCTGGCATTCATTAGACCAACTAGAAATTTTGTATAACTCATCTTGCATCCTCCTGCACTTCGACACTTTCCCATACACCACAACATCATCAGCAGACAACCGCAGATTGCTGCTCATCCTGTCGCCAGATCATTTAAATGCAGTATATAGAGCCAGCTGGCATTCATTAGACCAACTAGAAATTTTGTCTAAGTCATCTTGCATCCTCCTGCACTTCGACACTTTCCCATACACCACAACATCATCAGCAGACAACCGCAGATTGCTGCTCATCCTGTCGCCAGATCATTTACATGCAGTATATAGAGCCAGCTGGCATTCATTAGACCAAATAGAAATTTTGTCTAAGTCATCTTGCATCCTCCTGCACTTCGACACTTTCCCATACACCACAACATCATCAGCAGACAACCGCAGTTTGCTGCTCATCCTGTCGCCAGATCATTTACATGCAGTATATAGAGCCAGCTGGCATTCATTAGACCAACTAGAAATTTTGTCTAAGTCATCTTGCATCCTCCTGCACTTCGACACTTTCCCATACACCACAACATCATCAGCAGACAACCGCAGATTGCTGCTCATCCTGTCGCCAGATCATTTACATGCAGTATATAGAGCCAGCTGGCATTCATTAGACCAACTAGAAATTTTGTCTAAGTCATCTTGCATCCTCCTGCACTTCGACACTTTCCCATACACCACAACATCATCAGCAGACAACCGTAGATTGCTGCTCATCCTGTCGCCAGATCATTTACATGCAGTATATAGAGCCAGCTGGCATTCATTAGACCAACTAGAAATTTTGTATAACTCATCTTGCATCCTCCTGCACTTCGACACTTTCCCATACACCACAACATCATCAGCAGACAACCGCAGATTGCTGCTCATCCTGTCGCCAGATCATTTAAATGCAGTATATAGAGCCAGCTGGCATTCATTAGACCAACTAGAAATTTTGTCTAAGTCATCTTGCATCCTCCTGCACTTCGACACTTTCCCATACACCACAACATCATCAGCAGACAACCGCAGATTGCTGCTCATCCTGTCGCCAGATCATTTACATGCAGTATATAGAGCCAGCTGGCATTCATTAGACCAACTAGAAATTTTGTCTAAGTCATCTTGCATCCTCCTGCACTTCGACACTTTCCCATACACCACAACATCATCAGCAGACAACCGCAGATTGCTGCTCATCCTGTCGCCAGATCATTTACATGCAGTATATAGAGCCAGCTGGCATTCATTAGACCAACTAGAAAGTTTGTATAAGTCATCTTGCATCCTCCTGCACTTCGACACTTTCCCATACACCACAACATCATCAGCAGACAACCGCAGATTGCTGCTCATCCTGTCGCCAGATCATTTACATGCAGTATATAGAGCCAGCTGGCATTCATTAGACCAACTAGAAATTTTGTCTAAGTCATCTTGCATCCTCCTGCACTTCGACACTTTCCCATACACCACAACATCATCAGCAGACAACCGCAGACTGCTGCTCATCCTGTCGCCAGATCATTTACATGCAGTATATAGAGCCAGCTGGCATTCATTAGACCAACTAGAAATTTTGTATAACTCATCTTGCATCCTCCTGCACTTCGACACTTTCCCATACACCACAACATCATCAGCAGACAACCGCAGATTGCTGCTCATCCTGTCGCCAGATCATTTACATGCAGTATATAGAGCCAGCTGGCATTCATTAGACCAACTAGAAATTTTGTCTAAGTCATCTTGCATCCTCCTGCACTTCGACACTTTCCCATACACCACAACATCATCAGCAGACAACCGCAGATTGCTGCTCATCCTGTCGCCAGATCATTTACATGCAGTATATAGAGCCAGCTGGCATTCATTAGACCAACTAGAAATTTTGTCTAAGTCATCTTGCATCCTCCTGCACTTCGACACTTTCCCATACACCACAACATCATCAGCAGACAACCGCAGTTTGCTGCTCATCCTGTCGCCAGATCATTTACATGCAGTATATAGAGCCAGCTGGCATTCATTAGACCAACTAGAAATTTTGTCTAAGTCATCTTGCATCCTCCTGCACTTCGACACTTTCCCATACACCACAACATCATCAGCAGACAACCGTAGATTGCTGCTCATCCTGTCGCCAGATCATTTACATGCAGTATATAGAGCCAGCTGGCATTCATTAGACCAACTAGAAATTTTGTATAACTCATCTTGCATCCTCCTGCACTTCGACACTTTCCCATACACCACAACATCATCAGCAGACAACCGCAGATTGCTGCTCATCCTGTCGCCAGATCATTTAAATGCAGTATATAGAGCCAGCTGGCATTCATTAGACCAACTAGAAATTTTGTCTAAGTCATCTTGCATCCTCCTGCACTTCGACACTTTCCCATACACCACAACATCATCAGCAGACAACCGCAGATTGCTGCTCATCCTGTCGCCAGATCATTTACATGCAGTATATAGAGCCAGCTGGCATTCATTAGACCAACTAGAAATTTTGTCTAAGTCATCTTGCATCCTCCTGCACTTCGACACTTTCCCATACACCACAACATCATCAGCAGACAACCGCAGATTGCTGCTCATCCTGTCGCCAGATCATTTACATGCAGTATATAGAGCCAGCTGGCATTCATTAGACCAACTAGAAAGTTTGTATAAGTCATCTTGCATCCTCCTGCACTTCGACACTTTCCCATACACCACAACATCATCAGCAGACAACCGCAGATTGCTGCTCATCCTGTCGCCAGATCATTTACATGCAGTATATAGAGCCAGCTGGCATTCATTAGACCAACTAGAAATTTTGTCTAAGTCATCTTGCATCCTCCTGCACTTCGACACTTTCCCATACACCACAACATCATCAGCAGACAACCGCAGACTGCTGCTCATCCTGTCGCCAGATCATTTACATGCAGTATATAGAGCCAGCTGGCATTCATTAGACCAACTAGAAATTTTGTATAACTCATCTTGCATCCTCCTGCACTTCGACACTTTCCCATACACCACAACATCATCAGCAGACAACCGCAGATTGCTGCTCATCCTGTCGCCAGATCATTTACATGCAGTATATAGAGCCAGCTGGCATTCATTAGACCAACTAGAAATTTTGTCTAAGTCATCTTGCATCCTCCTGCACTTCGACACTTTCCCATACACCACAACATCATCAGCAGACAACCGCAGATTGCTGCTCATCCTGTCGCCAGATCATTTACATGCAGTATATAGAGCCAGCTGGCATTCATTAGACCAACTAGAAATTTTGTCTAAGTCATCTTGCATCCTCCTGCACTTCGACACTTTCCCATACACCACAACATCATCAGCAGACAACCGCAGATTGCTGCTCATCCTGTCGCCAGATCATTTACATGCAGTATATAGAGCCAGCTGGCATTCATTAGACCAACTAGAAAGTTTGTATAAGTCATCTTGCATCCTCCTGCACTTCGACACTTTCCCATACACCACAACATCATCAGCAGACAACCGCAGATTGCTGCTCATCCTGTCGCCAGATCATTTACATGCAGTATATAGAGCCAGCTGGCATTCATTAGACCAACTAGAAATTTTGTCTAAGTCATCTTGCATCCTCCTGCACTTCGACACTTTCCCATACACCACAACATCATCAGCAGACAACCGCAGACTGCTGCTCATCCTGTCGCCAGATCATTTACATGCAGTATATAGAGCCAGCTGGCATTCATTAGACCAACTAGAAATTTTGTATAACTCATCTTGCATCCTCCTGCACTTCGACACTTTCCCATACACCACAACATCATCAGCAGACAACCGCAGATTGCTGCTCATCCTGTCGCCAGATCATTTACATGCAGTATATAGAGCCAGCTGGCATTCATTAGACCAACTAGAAATTTTGTCTAAGTCATCTTGCATCCTCCTGCACTTCGACACTTTCCCATACACCACAACATCATCAGCAGACAACCGCAGATTGCTGCTCATCCTGTCGCCAGATCATTTACATGCAGTATATAGAGCCAGCTGGCATTCATTAGACCAACTAGAAATTTTGTCTAAGTCATCTTGCATCCTCCTGCACTTCGACACTTTCCCATACACCACAACATCATCAGCAGACAACCGCAGTTTGCTGCTCATCCTGTCGCCAGATCATTTACATGCAGTATATAGAGCCAGCTGGCATTCATTAGACCAACTAGAAATTTTGTCTAAGTCATCTTGCATCCTCCTGCACTTCGACACTTTCCCATACACCACAACATCATCAGCAGACAACCGCAGATTGCTGCTCATCCTGTCGCCAGATCATTTACATGCAGTATATAGAGCCAGCTGGCATTCATTAGACCAACTAGAAATTTTGTCTAAGTCATCTTGCATCCTCCTGCACTTCGACACTTTCCCATACACCACAACATCATCAGCAGACAACCGCAGATTGCTGCTCATCCTGTCGCCAGATCATTTACATGCAGTATATAGAGCCAGCTGGCATTCATTAGACCAACTAGAAAGTTTGTATAAGTCATCTTGCATCCTCCTGCACTTCGACACTTTCCCATACACCACAACATCATCAGCAGACAACCGCAGATTGCTGCTCATCCTGTCGCCAGATCATTTACATGCAGTATATAGAGCCAGCTGGCATTCATTAGACCAACTAGAAATTTTGTATAAGTCATCTTGCATCCTCCTGCACTTCGACACTTTCCCATACACCACAACATCATCAGCAGACAACCGCAGACTGCTGCTCATCCTGTCGCCAGATCATTTACATGCAGTATATAGAGCCAGCTGGCATTCATTAGACCAACTAGAAATTTTGTATAACTCATCTTGCATCCTCCTGCACTTCGACACTTTCCCATACACCACAACATCATCAGCAGACAACCGCAGATTGCTGCTCATCCTGTCGCCAGATCATTTACATGCAGTATATAGAGCCAGCTGGCATTCATTAGACCAACTAGAAATTTTGTCTAAGTCATCTTGCATCCTCCTGCACTTCGACACTTTCCCATACACCACAACATCATCAGCAGACAACCGCAGATTGCTGCTCATCCTGTCGCCAGATCATTTACATGCAGTATATAGAGCCAGCTGGCATTCATTAGACCAACTAGAAATTTTGTCTAAGTCATCTTGCATCCTCCTGCACTTCGACACTTTCCCATACACCACAACATCATCAGCAGACAACCGCAGTTTGCTGCTCATCCTGTCGCCAGATCATTTACATGCAGTATATAGAGCCAGCTGGCATTCATTAGACCAACTAGAAATTTTGTCTAAGTCATCTTGCATCCTCCTGCACTTCGACACTTTCCCATACACCACAACATCATCAGCAGACAACCGCAGATTGCTGCTCATCCTGTCGCCAGATCATTTACATGCAGTATATAGAAAACAATAGCGCTCTTACCACTCTCCCCTGGCCAATCCTGACGATACCCTTGTCTCTGATGAACATTCACATATCTGGGAACCTATTTCCTAAGCTCGTACCTTCGTCAACAATCTGCAGTGGGGCACCGTCTTTATTGCTTTCCGGAAATACAGAAATATGGAATTTGCATGTTGCTCTTCATCTATAGTTCCCAGTACATCTTGTGAGAAAAGTACAACCTGAGTTTTTGCACTAGCGTTGCTATCGAAAACCGTGGTTATTCGTGGACATAATGACACATCTGACACATCACAGTCGAGGACCTTATGCGTTGCCTCTACCGCACATCAGTTGCTGCCCGTTATCCGCATGCATGGGATTGGGTAGAATGATTGACAAATTTAAGATTAAACCCCGTGCGTTCTAAACCGGGGCCTCGTCACCGTCACGAAGTACATTCGGATTCTAGTGATTCTCAAGGTAAAATCTTCTGGGCTGTTGGGCCGCGTCATCATTTTTTATTCGATCAACTTTTCGATCCCTCTGTTGGAATCTTCTTGAGAATCCTGTGACGTTCACGTCTGTCTAAAGAAATATGACGCGGTCCAACAACCCAGAAGATTTTATTTTCAGTGATAGCGGTCATGAAAGCCTGCAGGCTTACATAAATCTGACACGGATCGGAGGTCCATAGGTGGAGCAAGAAACCGACACGAAGTTTAACTAGCGAAGAGAGAAAGGGAGGAACTATTCAGAAGACGAAAAATTAAAACATACTGACTTTTTGAACGTAGGTGGAAACGACTGAAATCAATAGCATTTCCTTCATTCACACGCTCACACAATCGTAATCGAAAGACGTTTGTTCTCAGACGTAATACTAAATAAAATTCTAAAAAAGGTGAGTACAAAGTTTCATTTCATATTGCATCAATTCTGACGTTATCAAATTTTCGGATGAATGTGCTTAAAAGAGTATGTTTCTCTGAACTGCAGTGTCTCGGATGCTATGCAAAGCGATGTACCAAATACTGATGTAAACCAGTTACAATTAATAATGATAATAATAGTAGTGCTAGCAGTAATATATACAGCATAATATATTTTATTTTTATTATTATTGAAGTTGAAGGCATCTGAGAAGTGTTGACAGTGTGAGTGACCGCAAGTAATATTGAGAGGCACCCACTTGCCTTACTCATACTGTGGCATGAAGCAGTCAGGCCTGCAAGATGAGTGGTCCGCCAAGCGAGTGGATTCTTTCTTAATTTATCGAGTAACATGAACTCTCGTATCTCACTATTTAGTTACAAATTATCTTCCTGTATGAATAATACGCAACGGAAACGCATATCTGACTATCAGTGATTTACAGAACTCTGACTGTACACTACGCACTGGCAATACCACATTTTCTTTTTGTCTTTTATTTAACGGCTTTTATTAACACGTGGCCATCGCACTGAATATGAGTGGCGCACACATTATAAATTTTGGGACATTATGATAACATACAATTCGAAGGAAAAGGCCGCCAATCTTTTTCTTTTCACTACCTTATTTATTCCTAAACACACAAATTCTATAACCTACAACAATATCACATGAGAAATTCCGCCCAATGGGCATGGCTTTACATTAGTGAATCTCTATATTATGGTCTCGTAATTTATTTAAGGCTACAGTGCACTTTCTGGATAGGCTGGTGGATCTTTTATTATACCTCACACTTCGACTCTCACAATCATCACGAAACTTTCCTCCAGATCGAGCGATACAGAAGGAACAAGCATAACCCACAAATCTTTTGAAACTACCTTGCTACTCCCCCATGCAAACCACACACACCCAAATTACATGACATACACCACACAACAATATGAAATACTAAACACTAAATAGTCACAACATTATCACTTTCAGCTTTCCCACTTCAATCAATATTTATCCCAGTTTCACACGACACTGCCCCACTTTGTAATTCTACTTTCCTACTGTGAACTCTGGAGATAAATGCACGTCTTCCTGTGCAATGCAAGCCAAGTGGCGTTGCTGGATAGACGGCCGACTCACCTTGATTCTCTCTCAGAGTTTAAATCTAGCGTCACACGGAATCATATCATGCAGTTTAATATTAAACACACACGCGAGTCCTCAACTGATACCATGGACGAGTACTTCTCTTTGTCCTTTGTCTCATACACAGATTGAGACTCACACAGTACTCACCACGTGGAAGTACTCGTCTCTAATTTCAAGTCCTGCACACGTAATTTCTTAAATATTTCAACTTATGATACACACGCTATTTCTTAAATATTTCAACTTATTGTACACACGCTAGTAATTCAGCTTAACTTAAGCACACGGAAGTATCTCAACTTATAACTGCACGTGGTTTCATTGTGACCGTTGGTCACTTCCGAAGATTACTACAATCCCCTTAATATTACCTGCCTGACATTTAATTCTCCCCACAAAAGTTCCTGAGAAAGAGAAATTATTAATTCAAACTACTCTTAAATATTCCACATGCCTCCAGTCTTTCGTCATTACCGAGCACAACTAAAACAGGTCTTAACAGCAGAAGATCCAGCGGTAGAGTGCTGAAACATGGCCGTTCTCCAGGTCGTCTCCCATCTCTGTCGAGGTGGGGGAAGCACCTTGCTACCGTATTGGTCAACCACATTTCAGGCGCTCAAAGCTCTGGTAAATTTCATGTCTTTGGTCCCACCAAACGTGGCCAAAGGATCGACTCAAAGATGATCATATATTCACATTCACTATCTGTGGTTAGCAGACGACCATACATTCATTCATTTCACAGATCTCACCAAACTGGATGTAGGGATTTACTTTGTGGGAGTGCACATGTGATCAATTAAATAAATAAATTGTCATTCTTTCCCACACTGGTATCCGGCTTCGCTGCATTAATTGAAATTGAGCTATTTTTACACAAAAAATGTGTTGTTCTGACAAGAATAATGAAGTATTTTGTACCTATTTTCAATGTCGGGCGGTACTGTACCCTTTCAATATATGCTAAGGGAAGGGGGGAGGCGGAGGGGGCAGAAACAAACTGAGACGCCCCTTCCTCTCCCATCCTGACATTCGTCTCCAGCACTGATAATACTGAGCATCGATTGAAGAAGTTCAGAAATGCTTTAGACAGACAGGCGCCGACAACAATTTCGATGGATGGAAAACCGTGTTAGGAAGCAATTACGAAAGGAAAGAGAGTTACACCGCAAATTTAAATGTAGTCCGAGCCTCACAGATAGACAAAACTAAACGAAGCCAAAACTACTGTAAGGAGGGCTATGCGAGAAGCGTTCAACGAATTCCGAAGGAGAATTATGTCTACCAACATGACGAAAATCCTAGGAGGTTATGGTTCTATGTTAAATCAGTAAACTGATCGAAGCCATCTGACCTGCCACTCTGTGATCGTAATGGTACTGAAACAGAGGATGGCACAGAAAAGGCCAAACACAAAACGACTTTTTCAAAATTCCTTCTCAGTGGAATGTCGCACTATAGTTACTTTTTTAAATCGCCGCACGAACGATAAAATCACAAATATCGATAAAAATGACCGTCGGATACAAAAGTCACTGGAATCTCTCAACAGAAGAAAGGCCAATGGATCTGGCGGTCCACTCAGATTCTACACTAATTATGCAGACGTCCTTGACCCTCTTCTAGCAGCAGTCTACCATAGGTCTCAAGAGGAGAAACGCGTTCCTAATGATTGAAAAAAGCACGCGTCATTCCCGTTTTCAAGAAGGGTCGTCGAACAGAGGCACAAGACTGTAGGCCTAAGCCTCTGACATTAGCAAGTTGTAGAATTTTGTAACATATTTTATGCTCGCGTATTATGAGATTTATGGAGACCGAAAACCTCATCTGGATTTCGGAAACAACGACGGTGTGAAACCCAGCTCGCTCTGTTCGTCAACAACACCCAGAAAGCAGTAGATACATTTTTCATATTACGTGCATCGTGCTATCACGTATTCCATATCAGCTACCTCAGTAGTCATTAGACATCGCGAGAGAGCAGAATGGGGCGCTCCGCGGAACTCACGGACTTCGAATGTGGTCAGGTGATTGGGTGTCACTTGTGTCATACGTCTGTACGCGAGATTTCCACACTCCTAAACATCCCTAGGACTACTGTTTCCGATGTAATGGTGAAGTGGAAACGTGAAACGACACGTACAGCACAAAAGCTTAGAGGCCAACCTCGTCTGTTGATTGACAGCGACCACCGACAGCTGAAGAGGGTCGTAATGTGTATTAGGCATACAGACCATTACACAGGAATTCCAGACTGAATCAGGATCCATTGCAAGTACTATGACAGTTCGGTGGCAGGTGAGAAAACTTGGATTACATGGTCGAGCGGCTGCTCATAAGCCACACATCACGCCGGTAAATGCAAAACGACGCCTCTCTTGGTGTAAGGTGGGTAAACTTTGGACGATTGAACAGTGAAAAAACATTGTGTGGAGTGACGAATCAAGGTACACAATGTGGCGATCCGATGCCAGGGTGCGGTTCTGGGGAATGCCCGGTGAACGTCATCTGCCAGCGTGTGTAGTACCAACAGTAAAATTCGGAGGCGGTAGTGTTATGGTGTGGCCGTGTTTTTCATGGAGAGGGGGTTGCACCCATCGTTGTTTTGCGTGACACTATCACAGTACAGTCCTACAGTGATGTTTTTAGCACCTTCTAGCTTCTTACTGTTTAGGAGCAATTCGGGGATGGCGACTGCATCTTTCAACACGATCGACCACCTGTTCATAATTCACGGCTGTGGCGGAGTGGTTACACTGCAATAACATCCCTCTAATGGACTTTCTGCACATAGTCCTGACCTGATTCTTATAGAACACTTTTGGGATGTTTTGGAAGGCCGACTTTGTGCCAGGCCTCACCGACCGACGTCGATACCTCTCCTCAGTGCAGCAATCCGTGAAGAATGAGTTGCCATTCCGCAAGAAACTGATTAAAAATGGAGATAGTTTGACTATTTTTATTCATAAAAAGTAATGACTTTTTGACCAATAACTGGCTACAGAGAAAGGAAGAACCTGGCAACCCTGGCTAGGTGGACCAAAACCATCCGTATTATAAGGGTGTTATGTAGGAAGGGTTTAATTATAACCAACCGGTGTACGTGAGTGTAACTTTCCGTAACTGGCGAGAACGTGTTTCCTTCCCTAGCCCACATTGGGCAGCCGACACTTTCGCGCTAGTTGTGGTACATTGGCACATTACGCGATGTTTTGGCCGAGAGAAAAAGCTCTTATTGGCGCCTGTTTACTTCCGATGCATCCATCTCCGCAGCTACCCGATCAGGGGGCATACTGTTAAGAGAAGTGATCCGGGTTCGATGCCCAGCCGGGTCGGGGATTTTCTCCACTCGGGGACTGGGTCTTGTAATTACGTTCGTATCGTCATTAATGACATTCCATTGTTCAGAGCATTGAATGGACACGACCAGAAAGCTAATAAAAAGCTTCCTTTGCTTTTCCTGCAGTCCACGCCAGACTGTTAACTTGGTGAGGCACCTTGGGAAGGAAGTTAGCCTGATTGGATTAAGTTTGGCCGGCGACATCGAAGGCAATGAATACGTTACGGCAGGACTATCGCAGAGGAAAATTAAACGGTGATAACTTGTTGCTTCATCGCTTCGGATCTTACTCGAAGGTTGACAACGAACGTTTACCTATTCTGCTTGCCATGGCTAATATTTTACTTGTATATTTATCAACATCATTTGTACGTTACTGTGAATGATGCTAGTTTTTTTATATATAATGTACTTCTTATCTTCCTCTGGGTCCTTGCTAGCCGTGGAGTACCGTGTTTAATGTTCCTAATTTATTATCACAACGGGGTGCCTTTTATAACTATTGTTTATTCTTAAGATATTACAATAATTTAGCGGGTGCCAAAGCAAACTGCCGGCCGAAGTGGCCGTGCGGTTAAAGGCGCTGCAGTCTGGAACCGCAGGACCGCTACGGTCGCAGGTTCGAATCCTGCTTCGGGCATGGATGTTTGTGATGTCCTTAGGTTAGTTAGGTTTAACTAGTTCTAAGTTCTAGGGGACTAATGACCTCAGCAGTTGAGTCCCATAGTGCTCAGAGCCATTTGAACCATTTTGAACCAAAGCAAACTGTAGTGTTAGCAGCAGTTAACCACAGCTGTGGTTTGTTTGTATTCTGTTGTAACATTTAAAATATTTTCTCAGCGTATTTCGTATGTTTTGCCTTATGTCACTTAATCAAGTATAACAGACATCTCCCGCCTATTTTACAGTTGTACATTAACAATTATTTAAACGGGTGTTTTAACGATTTAAATGCTCTTTTAACTGTGTTTCTCTCTCTGTTGTGCATAATTTGTTGTATTAAGTGATTGTTATTAGTATTCTAAGGCTCCAGTGGGCTTGTTATGTCAATGTCTGTCGAAGTAGTTATTTAAGATGTATATTTCTTTGCTTTTGCTGGAATATAAGTTATTTAGTGAATTAGACTAGTCATTTGAAGGTATTAATTGGTTATTAATTTCACAAATATCTTACAATTAATTTACTACGTTGTTCTACTGAGATCAGTTTTTTTTAAGAAATTTTGGGTTGAGGAACTGTATCACATTTATTTGTAGAGATGTCCTAGTTAAGAATTGTGCCTACTGATGGTCTGTTGTTAATGAATTCGAATATTCATTTGAAGACCTTAATTGCTTATTAATTTCACAAATAATGAATACAGTATTTACTACGTTGTTCTCTTACTAAGTGTTGGGGTCAGTTTTTCAAGAAATTCTATACTGAGAAACTATCAGATATGTTTCTACAGATATTGTAGTTAAGAACCGTGCCTATTGATGGCCTAGTACGTTACCAAGTAAGCCTAGCTGCCTGCAGCCTATCACGTTCCTTATGTACAATTCTCATTTATTCCGCCACAACTTCCGAAAGCATTAAAATTGTGTATTCTCATGCAACATGAAAAATAACAAGTTTTATATAAATTTATATTTCTCATCAACTATCAGAGTCGTTAATTTGAAACTACAAAGTTGAAGCGTTACTGCTATTTGACAACATCGTCTAGAATTTTATTACAGTTGGTATACTGATACAGATGTAAGTATAATCACAGGATGTTGAATGAATCGATATGTCCAGACGTTGCTGTACGTCAGCTGACACAAGCGTAGCGTGGGAACAATTCTCATAGGCACGTCTTCACACATCCACACAGGCATTCAGAGTTACTTATATGGCTGCGAAGGCAGCAGCTGTAGTATATAAGAACTTACGTACAAGAACACGTCACTATTGTTGTTGTTTTAAAGTAGGAAAAGTTGAATTAAGTTCTCTTCGACAAATGCACTCCTCCGTCGAAGTTTATAAAAGCACCCTTCATGGTCAGGAAGAAAGCTTAAAGGCTAGGAGCCAGTACGTGGCATTTTCACACAAAGGTGAGTGTAAGACAAAAAGAGAAATGTCGTACTACGAGGAACATCAGTAAGCCATGACGTAGGAGCGCGCACGCTGGACGGAGAGGGCCACCGCGACGTGCCGCCGCACGATACGGCAGCCTTAGTCCGATATTCGTCTCCGGGAGGCATTAGCATCTGTATGGCGCGGCTGCGTGGCCGGCCAGCGGCGGACGCCGCGCCGCGCTCGCGGTGACACCCGCCCCCGCAGGCTGCACAGGAAACTGGCGCCAGTCGCGGAAACCGTGGGACGCGCCGAGCTGCGCAGCACCGCACGGCAATTGCAGTTAATTACCGCCACTTGGCGTAGTTGCGCGGAAGGGCACGCCCCGGACCGGCCTCTCGGGTTTCCCTCAGCGGGGCAAGAAAAGTCGGGCCGCGACCTCGCCAGAGGTCCTCCTCTCCGCTACAACGCCAGCGTACAATGCTGGCCAGGAAAGGACGCAGATGGAGAAATTTTATTTGTTGTGTATCTACTGTACTGTAAGAGCAGTATGTGAGTAAATTTGTAGGGGGGGGGGGGGCGAGTCTTCGTAGAAAGGATTTTTTTTTTAAATATTATCACCACTCAGTGGCTGTTTAGACACAGCGTAGCAAAGTTTAAAACTTGTGATTTGGTCATCTATTTCATTCCACAAAAATATCCAGTGACTACCAGTAAATTACACTATTACACAAATGATCTCACATTTAATTTTGACGAAATTGGTTTATATACACGAAGATACATGTTCCGACGATGATTTCTATTCTACTGAAGTATAATGATTTTCAATACTGGTAACACTTGATGAGAGCCATTTGAAGCTTTTTTTTTTTTTTTTTTAAGAAGAAGAAGAAGAAGAAGAAGATTCCTGACAGCTGGCAGCACTGTTGGCAGTTTTCAACTGCAAAACGCCAATGACTGCAGGCGAAATTAATAGCCATGTACAGAGCCGTGACAACGTTGAGCAGTTGCCATAGAGCCGTTTACAAAGCCGCGTTACGCTATTGGTTAGGGAGGCATGCGAAGCTGCAGCGCAGAGGGATACACTTACGCCGAATCATCTGCAGCTCAGATAGATTATTTGTATATAAAACGAACAGGTCAGAAATTTCAACTCTCAGAAATTTATTTCTAAATAGTATCTCATCTACGACTTACCTCCGTTGTTCCTAATACACAGCAATTGCATAATCTTCTTGCTTTACATATGCCTCAACTTGTCTCTTCCTCTTCTAATTTCTCCTTGTTATTTGTTGTCTCTAGTTGCCTCAGGGACCAAACTTCTCAGCTTCGCCACTCTCATGCAATTAGCTGCCAACAGTGATTGTCTAATATTAAACCAAGCCTGCGAAAATATTCCTACCAACTTTAGACCGTCTCACATTAAAACAAATTACAGGCATAATAACCTTCGAGAGTGGCGTAGCAGCATCTCAAACTACAGAAAAGTTGATAAGGAAAACAATGGTTTAAATCCAGAGACATACAAAAAAAAGTAAATAAATAAATAAAACATAGGAGCGTCCCGAAGCTCATTTTCTGACAGAGTTGTCAACAAGCACACATTTGTCGAACAGGAGTCTAATGACATCATTGAATATGAAAGCAGCGGTATGGACGCACACACAGAGATTTTTGAGTCGAAAAACAAAAAATAAAACAAAAAAATGATTTTTTAAAGCGAAGTTACCTTAAGATGTTGGAAATTTAACAGCTGCTGTCCAAATTACCGGCTGTGTGAGCCGTACCATCACACAAGGAAGTGGGCCCGCATGACGGTGATGAACGCAAACTGACAATGTTCGTTCTACTGGCTGTCTATACACTCTAATACTTCCATCCCGATTCTTCACGCCAGAGCCGGGATTTGTCTCAAAATTAGACGCGTTGCCACTCCTGTGTCCAGTGTTGTCGCTGTGGGCGCTACTTTCTCCGCTACCGTGTCGAGGAAGGCCGCAGCAATAGGAGCTTCGCTGACAGTCTGTTGTGCTTCAGACGTTGCCGCACAACCCATGTGGATTTTTTTTTATTGTTGTAAAGATGTCTATATCCTGACTCAGAGCACTTGTTGCTCTGTTTGACCTCTTAGACACTAGTCGCATGAAGCCGTTGGGATTCTGCATGGCGATGAGTATGACTGTCCTGACCCCATTGATTCTCAACCAACAAGATGGCGGAAAAATAAGCCGAAATCTACAAAAAGCACAATTCTGATGGCGTCGTATTTCGATACGTGCTGGCAGATCTTTTTATGTCATACACAAAGCATAAAACGATATTCTTAATATCTGAATGAGAAGCGCGTTGTGTAACTGTTTCTTACAAATGGAAAGTACGAAGAACTTCCCGACAGAAATTTCCGTCATTGTCTTCCGGATGGAAAGTTTACTGCCTTAAACAAACATAACTACACACCACCCGCCTCGGTGGCTGAGTGGTCAGCGTGACAGAATGTCATGTCAAGGGCCCGGGTTCGATTCCCGGCTGGGTGTTGTATTGTCCTAATCATCACGCAAGTCACCAAAGTGGCGTCAACTCAAAAGACTTGCACCAGGCGAACGGTCTACTCGACGGGAGCCCTAGCCACACGACATTTCATTTCAATACACACCTTGTACTATATTTCCACGTACTCTCCACTTACATCGAGACATTTGTCGTAGCACGCAATCACTTTGAAGAAAATGCGCTGCTGCCCTTTGATGCAAAGAATTGTCGCACAGCCTCCTTCGCCTCAACATTGGATGTGGATGTAGAGGGGCGCTCACTTTGACCTACATCCTCCACACTCTGTCTTCCTTCTCTGAACATGCGATACCGGCGATCAACCATTTGACGAGACATGAACTCTTCACCATATATGATCAGGAGGCATTCATGGATAACACATACACTAGTTCCACATGCCCCTTCATACCGGATAGGAGCACCCACTTCCATTGGCGACCACGTTGTCAGTACACGTCCGTCTGCCATCGTGATGTGTACTGGAATAGCCTCGCGCACACCAGTCTGCTGCTGCTCTCTCTTCTCTGGCATTTTGAGCTTGCGTCATTCCTCCTCGGTGATGCCCCATTCTGTCACTGAACCAACAACGGGTGTGGATTCATATGGCGTTTGTTTGCGTCACCTTGTGTACCGTCTTCTCTTTCAGAAATATGTCGAAACTTACTTCCGAAACGTCCTTCGTAGTTGGCGCTACATCCACACACCTATTAGAATACGTTATTATTAGGTGTGTCCGCCTATCGCCTTTATGACGGCTTGAAATCTGCTGGGGACACTTTCAATGGGGAGGTCTGTGGAGGACTGACATTCCATTGTTCCTCAACAGCCGGGGCCAGAGAGGGTAGTGTTGTTCGACGCGGGGGTCTCAAGCGAATTCGACGTAACTCATCCGAGAGGTGTAGTGTTGGGTTAAGGATGAGACCCTGGGTGGACCAGTCATTTTCAGGAATGTTATTGTCTACAAACCATTGCCTCATAGACGACATTTTATGACAGTGTGCACTGTCATGCTGACACAATCACCGTCTCCAAATTCTGCTTTCAGATTCTTGATCATTTAGCTTTTTATTGAGCACAATAACGCAACTACATGTTAACCACAAAAACATTCTTTAACAGTAACACCACCTCGTTAGTACTTTATAGTTGGCATTACACATGATGGCTGGTTACGTTCTCTTGCATTCGCCAAACCTAAACTCTTCCACGGCGGTGATGCAGGGTATAGCGTGCTTCATCACTCAGAATCACTTGTTTATAGTCACCCACTGTCCAATGACATCGCTTTTTACACCACAAAAAGATTTGCTTAGCATTACGTACAGGAATGTGTGGTTTGTGAGACGCTGCTCGACCGCGGAACCCATTTTTTAACTCTGTCCGCAAAAACATTTTGACACCTAGACTGCTGGTCGCTCTTTGGAACTCACGAAGGAATCGTTCAGCTGATTTAAGGCGATTATTAGAACCACTCTCCAATCCGGTCCATCACTAAATGAGATCTGCCCGATCTTGGTTTAGCTGTGATTGTTCCTTCTCGTTTCCACTTTACGTGACATCAGTAATAGTCGCCTTGGGCAGCTTGAGAAGACTGAAATGTCGCTGATGGATCATTTACTCAAGTGAAGTCTAGTGACTAGCTTATGCTGTATGTCACTGACCTCTCCTGACTGGCCGACCGGAGTGCCGTGCGGTTCTAGGCGCTTCAGTCTGGAACCGCGTGGCCAGTTAGGTTTAAGTAGTTCTAAACTCTAGGGGACTGATGACCACAGATGTTAAGTCCCACATACTCAGAGCCGTTTGAACAATCTCCTGACTGACCCACTCTGTTGTTACTGCTTCCCTAGTTATATACACTCCTGGAAATTGAAATAAGAACACCGTGAATTCATTGTCCCAGGAAGGGGAAACTTTATTGACACATTCCTGGGGTCAGATACATCACATGATCACACTGACAGAACCGCAGGCACATAGACACAGGCAACAGAGCATGCACAATGTCGGCACTAGTACAGTGTATATCCACCTTTCGCAGCAATGCAGGCTGCTATTCTCCCATGGAGACGATCGTAGAGATACGGCTTGCCATGCCATTTCCACCTGGCGCCTCAGTTGGACCAGCGTTCGTGCTGGACGTGCAGACCGCGTGAGACGACGCTTCATCCAGTCCCAAAAATGCTCAATGGGGGACAGATCCGGAGATCTTGCTGGCCAGGGTAGTTGACTTACACGTTCTAGAGCACGTTGGGTGGCACGGGATACATGCGGACGTGCATTGTCCTGTTGGAACAGCAAGTTCCCTTGCCGGTCTAGGAATGGTAGAACGATGGGTTCGATGACGGTTTGGATGTACCGTGCACTATTCAGTGTCCCCTCGACGATCACCAGTGGTGTACGGCCAGTGTAGGAGATCGCTCCCCACACCATGATGCCGGGTGTTGGCCCTGTGTGCCTCGGTCGTATGCAGTCCTGATTGTGGCGCTCACCTGCACGGCGCCAAACACGCATACGACCATCATTGGCACCAAGGCAGAAGCGACTCTCGTCGCTGAAGACGACACGTCTCCATTCGTCCCTCCATTCACGCCTGTCGTGACACCACTGGAGGCGGGCTGCAAGATGTTGGGGCGTGAGCGGAAGACGGCCTAACGGTGTGCGGGACCGTAGCCCAGCTTCATGGAGACGGTTGCGAATGGTCCTCGCCGATACCCCAGGAGCAACAGTGTCCCTAATTTGCTGGGAAGTGGCGGTGCGGTCCCCTACGGCACTGCGTAGGATCCTACGGTCTTGGCGTGCATCCGTGCGTCGCTGCGGTCCGGTCCCAGGTCGACGGGCACGTGCACCTTCCGCCGACCACTGGCGACAACATCGATGTACTGTGGAGACCTCACGCCCCACGTGTTGAGCAATTCGGCGGTACGTCCACCCGGCCTCCCGCATGCCCACTATACGCCCTCGCTCAAAGTCCGTCAACTGCACATACGGTTCACGTCCACGCTGTCGCGGCATGCTACCAGTGTTAAAGACTGCGATGGAGCTCCGTATGCCACGGCAAACCGGCTGACACTGTCGGCGGCGGTGCACAAATGCTGCGCAGCTAGCGCCATTCGACGGCCAACACCGCGGGTCCTGGTGTGTCCGCTGTGCCGTGCGTGTGATCATTGCTTGTACAGCCCTCTCGCAGTGTCCGGAGCAAGTATGGTGGGTCTGACACACCGGTGTCAATGTGTTCTTTTTTCCATTTCCAGGAGTGTATATACTATGTTTTAAGGCTTTGTAGTATTTATTACACTGAAGTTACAATTATAAATAATGCATCGAATGCAGGTGCAACTCCAATAGTTTTTCTTACAAGTGTTCAGTTTGAGAACTATTCCTCATACATCGCGTCGGTTGTAGAATTCTTCACAAACCTTAATCAGTGTGTATGGAATAATTCTTGCAACACTTCAGTTTCCGAAGTCCGGAAGTTCAGCTGGTGGCGGACGCATATGCACATGATCCTGTCATCCGATCCCTTGCAACCAATCCAGCGATCGGGTACAACGTCGTTTTACCAATCGTGTACTGAGTTAAGCCAATGAAGTGGCGCACCATCTTGTTATCAAATAAAGTTCTGTGGTTCAGCTTCTCCCAATAGAAGAAAGACATATAGTTCTAAGGCATCAAAATAAGAAACAACGGTTGCAACTGCTTCACCGAAAAAGAAAGCCCGATAAACTTACCGCTGGGATGTGGCACAAAAAACATTCAATTTAGGGGCGTCTCGATGCAACTGTATCATCTCGTGGGCATTTCCTGACACACAGATGCGCACATTTTGTGTCTCCATATTTCCACTTAGGTGAAATGTCGATTCCTCACTGAAGACGGCACGATCCAGAAAATCTTTATCGTCATGCAGTAACATTTCGTTTGCAAAGCGCAGTCTGTAGCCCTTAGAGCTTGTAGCAAGGATAAGGACACATCTGTAAGCATCTCCATGAAAACGCCCTCTGGATGTCACTGGAACTGCCAATTCACGACACTCTACCGAACTGATTTCTTGGGTAGAAAATGTTTTCAAGCGACTCAAAACATCTTCAATATACTTTGAGAAATGCATTATGCACACTTCCCTGTCTTACAATATGTTTATTCACTAACAGTTTCGATCAGGGGCCATCTTAACAGTGGAAAAATATCTCTTGTGACAACTTCACATGTCATACATGTTATTTACTCAGAATGGCGCATACTTTTCTGGGTACATAGCATACATGACATGTGAAGTTGTCACAACAGACGTTTTTCCATTGCGAAGATGGTCCATGATGGAAACCGGTAGTGAATAAATATGCTGTAAGACGGCAGAGTGCGTATCAAGCATTTGTGGAAGTGATTTCTGGGGGCTATACGTAAAGACTCTCACTCGTTCAACACGATCTTCAGTCACTCTTGGTCCTTCCATAAACTTTCCTTGCGACACAGGTGTACAAACAAAACTGTATGAATAGCTCTTTCATTTGATTTAATATACACTCCTGGAAATTGAAATAAGAACACCGTGAATTCATTGTCCCAGGAAGGGGAAACTTTATTGACACATTCCTGGGGTCAGATACATCACATGATCACACTGACAGAACCACAGGCACATAGACACAGGCAACAGAGCATGCACAATGTCGGCACTAGTACAGTGTATATCCACCTTTCGCAGCAATGCAGGCTGCTATTCTCCCATGGAGACGATCGTAGAGATGCTGGATGTAGTCCTGTGGAACGGCTTGCCATGCCATTTCCACCTGGCGCCTCAGTTGGACCAGCGTTCGTGCTGGACGTGCAGACCGCGTGAGACGACGCTTCATCCAGTCCCAAACATGCTCAATGGGAGACAGATCCGGAGATCTTGCTGGCCAGGGTAGTTGACTTACACCTTGTAGATCACGTTGGGTGGCACGGGATACATGCGGACGTGCATTGTCCTGTTGGAACAGCAAGTTCCCTTGCCGGTCTAGGAATGGTAGAACGATGGGTTCGATGACGGTTTGGATGTACCGTGCACTATTCAGTGTCCCCTCGACGATCACCAGTGGTGTACGGCCAGTGTAGGAGATCGCTCCCCAACCATGATGCCTGGTGTTGGCCCTGTGTGCCTCGGTCGTATGCAGTCCTGATTGTGGCGCTCACCTGCACGGCGCCAAACACGCATACGACCATCATTGGCACCACGGCAGAAGCGACTCTCATCGCTGAAGACGACACGTCTCCATTCGTCCCTCCATTCACGCCTGTCGCGACAGCACTGGAGGCGGGCTGCACGATGTTGGGGCGTGAGCGGAAGACGGCCTAACGGTGTGCGGGACCGTAGCCCAGCTTCATGGAGACGGTTGCGAATGGTCCTCGCCGATACCCCAGGAGCAACAGTGTCCCTAATTTGCTGGGAAGTGGCGGTGCGGTCCCCTACAGCACTGCGTAGGATCCTACGGTCTTGGCGTGCATCCGTGCGTCGCTGCGGTCCGGTCCCAGGTCGACGGGCACGTGCACCTTCCGCCGACCACTGGCGACAACATCGATGTACTGTGGAGACCTCACGCCCCACGTGTTGAGCAATTCGGCGGTACGTCCACCCGGCCTCCCGCATGCCCACTATACGCCCTCGCTCAAAGTCCGTCAACTGCACATACGGTTCACGTCCACGCTGTCGCGGCATGCTACCAGTGTTAAAGACTGCGATGGAGCTCCGTATGCCACGGCAAACTGGCTGACACTGACGGCGGCGGTGCACAAATGCTGCGCAGCTAGCGCCATTCGACGGCCAACACCGCGGTTCCTGGTGTGTCCGCTGTGCCGTGCGTGTGATCATTGCTTGTACAGCCCTCTCGCAGTGTTCGGAGCAAGTATGGTGGGTCTGACACACCGGTGTCAATGTGTTCTTTTTTCCATTTCCAGGAGTGTAGTTGAAAACAATGACTCCTACAAAACCTCAAAACCCGTACATCCGTTTTGAAAGACCCTAAATCTAATGTATCGATATGTGCACTTTTTGTGACCAACAAGAAGTGAGACACCACAGTAAAAACTAAACTGCGCCCAAACAGGCCATGAAGGCCCAAAGCTTGCGACCGGCCGCCATGTCACGCTGAGCCCACAGGTGTCGCTGAATGCGGATATGGAGGGGCATGTGATCTGTCGTGACCGTAGAAAATTTTAATTTTATTCTTGCTTTTGTGACCATAATAAGAGTCCAGGCTCCATAGGCTAACAGCCAGCCGACATTAAGAAATAGTCCACCAGGACGTAGGGTCAAGATAAGCGGCGGAGGCTGTCAAGTATGGCTTGTTGATCAAATAACTTAGTGTTTGACTTCCTACCAGAGGAAGCAGCACGAATCAAACTTGTGGAATGGAAGACGCAAACACCAGGGCGATAATACAGCAAGAGAGAGTGTCAATCACGTGCAGAAAAGACTCGTGTGGAACCAAATTAAGTTGCATGCAGCTAGAAACGAAATTGTCGTGTGGAACCGAAGGCATTCTTGCGCAAGCCGACCGATTAGAAACGAGAGTGGAACTGTAGGCATTCTTGTGCAATCCGATTACTTAGAAATGAAAGGGTCATGTGAAACAAACTAACTCGTGTGCACCCAAGTACATGAGAGACGAAATAAAAGGCCAGGCAGCGGAGTAGCTAGAGGCAGAGATTCAGATGCAGATTCAGAGCCAGTGCCGGCAGTTTGGATATTCCGCAGCGAGATGCCGGCGGGGCCGAGTAGGCCCATAGCAGCCGATACAGCTGATAAGGACTTCAACTACGAGAAGACGGTGATAGACTCTGGTGGACACTCAGGAGCTGCAGACCAGGTAGGAGTTTTAGAGTTTCATTGGAATAGTGTTGAACAGAGGCTGTCAGTCTTTGTCTCAATTACTTAGAGAGATTTCAGTGCTAACCAAGAACAAGTGATTGCTTTGTACTTGTTTCTTATATGTACCGGCAATTAGCTTTAAAGTATCAAGTCCAAATAAATAGACTGAATCTTACTAAGGGGTTTATGGTCCAACACCTCACATAAGTATATGTGAGAATAAACTTGATAGAAACTAACCGATCTTTTCTGCCTATTCCAATTCTGTAACCTATTTTCAGGAAACTTATTTGCTTCAAACCAAGGAGATTCTCTCCCTCTCATCTCCGATACAAAGGTTGACAGCAATTTATAGCTAACCCATTGTCGTTAATGTCCCTATTGCGCTACGCACTTTGCACTTACTTTATTCTGGTATAGTGATGATGTACCAGGACGCGACAGGTCAGCACACCGCTGTCCCGGCCGTATGTCGGTTTACGAGATCGGAGCAGCTACTTCTCAGTCATCCAGCTCCTCCGTGTCACAATCTCTGAGTGCACCCCACTTGCCAACAGCCCTCGGCAGACTGGAAGGTCACCCATCCAAGTGCTAGCCCAACCCAACAGCACTTAACTTCGGTGATCGGATGGCAGCCCGTGTTACCACTGCGACAACGCCGTTGATAGAGACCAGCGTACAGCTGGTAAACTTTGTGAAATCAACTAGCTCAGGCCAGTTACATCACAGAAGTCCGACAACATATCGATCAAATAAATGGCATAAATGTTCCATTCATTGGAGCCCTCCGTCTGCAGTGCAACAGCTGTCTCTGTCTGACTGGTTTACATACGCACAAAGCCGTACACGCGCCCGGCGTGGAGTGTGCCACTGTGGGAACATCAGTGGCGGGGCCAACGCTGCCTGCGGTAGGGGGAGGACTGGGCTCGCGTGGGGCCGCCGTGTGATCGGCTGCAGCTGCGTGGACGCGGGCCAGGGCAGGCGGCCGCGGCCGGGCGGCACCCTGGCGCATGTGGCGCGTCGCGGCCGTGTGAGCGGATCGGCCGCGATCGGGTGTCGGCCGTACGTGGGCGCGTCCGTCGCTATCGTTCTCACAGAAAGCGACACCGCACGTCGGCCCGCCGCTACCGGGCCCGGCCTCCCACGGGTCCCTTGTCCCCTTCCCTGCCCTCGCCCACTCTTCCGGCGCCGGCAGACCACCGCACGTAAGGCCCTATCCTGCAGCAGGGATGCACCGCGCTCTCAACTCCTGCCCTAACTGCGACATACATACAGAACATCCGTACGTTTCACAAGCACTTATTTTACACTACTGCCCATTAAAATTGCTACACCACGAAGATGACGTGCTACAGACGCGACATTTAACCGACAGGAAGAAGATGCTGTGATATGCAAATGCTTAGCTTCTCAGAGTATTCACACAAGGTTGGCGCCGGTGGCGACACGTACAACGTGCTGACATGAGGAAAGTTTCCAACCGATTTCTCATATACAACCAGCAGTTTACCGGCGTTGCCTGGTGAAACGTTGTTGTGATGCCTCGTGTACGCAGGAGAAATGCTGTAACGGATCGTCCAGCCACGTCTCGATCCCTGAGTCAACAGATGGGGACGTTTGCAAGACAACAACCATCTGCACGAACAGTTCGACGACGTTTCCAGCAGCATGGACTATCAGCTCGAAGACCATGGCTGCGGTTACCCTTGACGCTGCGTCACAGACAGGAGCGCCTGCGATGGTGTACACAAAGACGAACCTGGGTGCACGAATGACGAAACGTCATTTTTTCGGATGAATCCAGGTTCTGTTTACAGCATCATGATGGTCGCATCCGTGTTTCGCGACATCGCGGTGAACGCACATTGGAAGCGTGTATTCGTCACCTCCTGTTCGCATTGACGGCACTTTGAACAGTGGACGTTATATTTCAGATGTGTTGCGACCCGTCGCTCTACCCTTCATTCGATCCCTGCGAAACCCTACATTTCAGCAGGATAATGCACGACCGCATGTTGCAGATCCTGTACGGGCCTTTCCGGATACAGAAAATGTTCGACTGCTGCCCTGGCCATCACATTCTCCAGATCTCTCACCAATTGAAAACGTCTGGTCAATGGTGGCCGAGCAACTGGCTCGTCACAATACGCCAGTCACTACTCTTGATGAACTCAGGTATAGTGTTGAAGCTGCATGGGCAGCTGTACACACCATCCAAGCATTGTTTGACTCAATGCCCAGGCGTATCAAGCCCGTTATTACGGACAGAGGGGGTTGTTCTGGATACTGATTTCTCAGGATCTGTGCACCCAAATTGCGTGAAAATGTTATCACATGTCGGTTCTGGTATAATATATTTGTCCAATGAATACCCGTTTACCATCTGCATTTCTTCTTGGTGTAGCAATTTTAATGCCCAGTAATGTATTTTGACGACCTGCTTCCGCATCTCATTAACGCCATCTTCAGGCCCCCGTGCGCATGACTTCTTGTCAAGTTTTTGAAGTACACACTCCACAAAAAATTTACAGAATACACGTATTGGTGGCTCCAGTTATGCACACATCGATATATCTGTTTTTCTGTACATGGAGTGCATAGGGGTCTGAAGATGGCATCAACGTGATGCCGGAACTGCTCATCTAAATAAAATAACATCTTGTGAAACGGCTGTTTGGAGATTTTTATTTGGTAACTATCTGACTCTTCACTGTCTCGTGTCCACAATGGGTCAACAGAGATTCATATATCCCGGGTTCGATTCCCGGCGGGGTCAGGGATTTTCTCTGCCTCGTGATGACTAGGTGTTGTGTGCCGTCCTTAGGTTAGTTAGGTTTAAGTAGTTCTAAGTTCTAGGGGACTTATGACCATAGATGTTAAGTCCCATAGTGCTCAGAGCCATTTTGAACCATTTAGATTCATATACAGTACGGCTAGTGAAAGCATTCTCTAACGGTTAAATGTTAAATTTGCAAAAATTGTTATCTGAAAACAAAACATATGAGCGTATAGGAAATTAAATTTTAAACAGAGTTTCTTTTTCATGAAACTCGCTCCAAGAAGAAGAACTTGGCCAAAAAATCCGATAAGTTGCAAAAGACGGTTATTCAAATGGTTCAAATGGCTCTGAGCACTATGGGACTTAACTTCTGAGGTCATCAGTCCCCTAGAACTTAGAACTACTTAAACCTAACTAACCTAAGGACATCACACACATCCATGCCCGAGGCAGGATTCGAACCTCCGACCATAGCAGTCTCGCGGTTCCGGACTGAAGCACTACAACCGCTCGGGCACCGCGGCCTGCTGTAAGTCTATGGATTGATGATCTCAGCAGTTTGGTCCCTTAGGAATTCACACACATTTGAACATTTGAACAAAACTCCCCAAAGATGTTCTATAGGATTCAGGTCAGGACTCTGTCCATTACAGAGATGTTATTGTCGTCTAATCACTCGGCTACAGGTCGTGCCTTATGAATAGGTGCTCGATTGTGTTGAAAGATACAGTCGGCATCCCCGAATCGCTCTTCGACAGTGGGAAACAAGGAGGTGCTTAAAACATCAGTGTAGGCCTTTGCTGTGATTGTTGTTGTTGTGGTCTTCAGTCCTGAGACTGGTTTGATGCAGCTCTCCATGCTACTCTATCCTGTGCAAGCTTCTTCATCTCCCAGTACCTACTGCAACCTACATCCTTCTGAATCTGCTTAGTGTATGCATCTCTTGGTCTCCCCCTACGATTTTTACCCTCCACGCTGCCCTCCAATACTAAATTGGTGATCCCTTGATGCCTCAGAACATGTCCTACCAACCGATCCCTTCTTCTGGTCAAGTTGTGCCACAAACTCCTCTTCCCCCCAATCCTATTCAGTACCTCCTCATTAGTTATGTGATCTACCCATCTAATCTTCAGCATTCTTCTGTAGCACCACATTTCGAAAGCTTCTATTCTCTTCTTGTCCAAACTATTTATCGTCCATGTTTCACTTCCATACATGGCTACACTCCATACAAATACTTTCAGAAAAGACTTCCTGACACTTAAATCTATACTCGATGTTAACAAATTTCTCTTCTTCAGAAACGCTTTCCTTGCCATTGCCAGTCTACATTTTATATCCTCTCTACTTCGTCCATCATCAGTTATTTTGCTCCCCAAATAGCAAAACTCCTTTACTACTTTAAGTGTCTCATTTCCTAATCTAATACCTTCAACATCACCCGACTTAATTCGACTACATTCCATTATCCTCGTTTTGCTTTTGTTGATGTTCATCTTATACCCTCCTTTCAAGACACTGTCCATTCCGTTCAACTGCTCTTCCAAGTCCTTTGCTGTCTCTGACAGAATTACAATGTCATCGGCGAACCTCAAAGTTTTTATTTCTTCTCCATGGATTTTAATACCTACTCCGAACTTTTCTTTTGTTTCCTTTACTGCTTGCTCAATATACAGATTGAATAACATCGGGGAGAGGCTACAACCCTGTCTTACTCCCTTCCCAACCACTGCTTCCCTTTCATGCCCCCCGACTCTTATGACCGCCATCTGGTTTCTGTACAAATTGTAAATAGCCTTTCGCTCCCTGTATTTTACCCCTGCCACCTTTAGAATTTGAAAGAGAGTATTCCAGTCAACATTGTCAAAAGCTTTCTCTAAGTCTACAAATGCTAGAAACGTAGGTTTGCCTTTCCTTAATCTTTCTTCTAAGATAAGTCGTAAGGTCAGTATTGCCTCACGTGTTCCAGTATTTCTACGGAATCCAAACTGATCTTCCCCGAGGTCGGCTTCTACTAGTTTTTCCATTCGTCTGTAAAGAATTCGTGTTAGTATTTTGCAGCTGTGGCTTATTAAACTGATTGTCCGGTAATTCTCACATCTGTCAACACCTGCTTTCTTTGGAATTGGAATTATTATATTCTTCTTGAAGTCTGAGGGTATTTCGCCTGTTTCATACATCTTGCTTACCAGATGGTAGAGTTTCGTCAGGGCTGGCTCTCCCAAAGCCGTCAGTAGTTCCAATGGAATGTTGTCTACTCCGGGGGCCTTGTTTCGACTCAGGTCTTTCAGTGCTCTGTCAAATTCTTCACGCAGTATCGTATCTCCTATT